>NC_134496.1:49434509-49513554 GCF_040206685.1 Ascaphus truei | reverse complement strand
GGATGAGTGAGCGTCAGCGAGGGGATGAGTGCGTGTCAGTGAGGGGATGAGTGCGCGTCAGTGAGGGGATGAGTGCGTGTCAGTGAGAGGATGAGTGTGCGTCAGTGAGAGGGATGAGTGTGTCAGTGAGGGGATGAGTGCGTGTCAGCGAGGGGATGAGTGCACGTCAGTGAGGGGATGAGTGTGTGTCAGTGAGGGGATGAGTGTGCGTCAGTGAGAGGGATGAGTGTGTCAGTGAGGGGGATGAGTAAGATCCTTTTGCCCCCATGTTGTCAGCGCCCTGTGGATGCCCCAGCACAGTGAGTATAAATGTCACACTTACCCCGGCACACACACGCGTCCGTTTGGTTTTACACTTTGGAGCAGACTTGGAATTCCCGGGCGACTTTAGTGTTAGTAACAACGTGAAACGAGAGAGGGGGGAGGGGGCTGAACTGTGAGTAACAACGTGAAACGAGAGAGGGGGGAGGGGGCTGAACTGTGAGTAACAACGTGAAACGAGAGAGGGGGAGGGGGCTGAACTGTGAGTAACAACGTGAAACGAGAGAGGGGGAGGGGGCTGAACTGTGAGTAACAACGTGAAACAAGAGAGGGGGAGGGGGCTGAACTGTGAGTAACAATGGGAAGGAGTCACGGGCTATAGATTGAGGGGGGCAAGAGAAGGGGGCAAGAGAAGGGGGTGCATTAAAGAGCGGGCGAAAAGGGTGTTAGAGAAAGGGGCAACAGAATGGGTGGGGCATGAAAGGAGGCAATAGGGTGGGGCAGGGGAGGAGGATGTAAGAAAGTAATAGAGGGGGCAAGTAATTAAATCCGTGAGGGGTGGGATAGGTTCTGACCTCCGTGGGGTCACTGAAGTCTCTGGCACAGAAGATGCTTTTCAGGGTGGTTCCTGAGTTATCTGCAGAGACGGGGCAATAAACATTACTTACTGCCCCTCCCTATCACAGGGCAATAAACATCACATACTGCCCCTCACTGACAGAGGGCAATAAACATCACATACTGCCCCTCCCTGTCAGAGGGCAATAAACATTACTTACTGCCCCTCCCTGACAGAGGGCAATAAACATCACTTACTGACCCTCCCTGACAGAGGGCAATAAACATCACATACTGCCCCTCCCTATCAGAGGGCAATAAACATCACATACTGCCCCTCCCTGTCAGAGGGCAATAAACATCACTTACTGCCCCTCCATGTCAAGTACCTGGGTGGAGCTCAGTCATGCTGCTGGGGGGCTGTTTCAGTGACGGCTTGAGGGGCTTCTGGCTCTCTCCTCGAGACGGATAAAACTTGGACTGTTCTGTTGCTATCTGAGGGAGAGTAGGAGAGAGAGGGTGAGTGAGTGTAGGAGAGAGGGTGAGTGAGTGTAGGAGAGAGGGGGTGAGTGTAGGAGCGAGTGGGTGAGTGTAGGAGAGGGTGAGTGTAGGAGAGGGTGAGTATAGGATAGAGAGGGTGAGTGTAGGAGAGAGTGGGTGAGTGTAGGAGAGAGTGGGTGAGTGTAGGAGAGAGTGGGTGAGTGTAGGAGAGTGGGTGAGTGTAGGAGAGAGGGTGAGTGTAGGAGAGAGGGTGAGTGTAGGAGAGAGAGGGTGAGTGTAGGAGAGAGAGGGTGAGTGTAGGAGAGAGAGGGGTGAGTGTAAGAGAGGGTGAGTGTAGGAGAGAGTGGGTGAGTATAGGAGAGAGAGGTTGAGTGTAGGAGAGAGAGGGTGACTGTAGGAGAGAGGGTGAGTGTAAGAGAGAGAGGGTGAGTGTAGGAGAGAGTGGGTGAGTGTAGGAGAGAGTGGGTGAGTGTAGGAGAGAGTGGGTGAGTGTAGGAGAGAGAGGGTGAGAGTGTAGGAGAGAGGGTGAGTGTAGGAGAGAGGGTGAGTGTAGGAGAGAGGGTGAGTGTAGGAGAGAGGGTGAGTGTAGGAGAGAAGGTGAGTGTAGGAGAGAGAGGGTGACTGTAGGGGAGAGAGGGTGACTGTAGGAGAGAGAGGGTGAGTGTAGGAGAGAGAGGGTGAGTGTAGGAGAGAGAGGGTGAGTGTAGGAGAGAGAGGGTGAGTGTAAGAGAGAGTGGGTGAGTGTAGGAGAGTGGGTGAGTGTAGGAGAGTGGGTGAGTGTAGGAGAGAGAGGATGAGTGTAGGAGGGAGAGGGTGAGTGTAGGAGAGAGAGGGTGAGTGTAGGAGAGAGAGGGTGAGTGTAGGAGAGAGTGGGTGAGTGTAGGAGAGAGAGGGTGAGTGTAGGAGAGAGAGAGGGTGAGTGTAGGAGAGAGAGGGTGAGTGTAGGAGAGAGTGGGTGAGTGTAGGAGAGAGAGGGTGAGTGTAAGAGAAAGTGGGTGAGTGTAGGAGAGTGGGTGAGTGTAGGAGAGAGTGGGTGAGTGTAGGAGAGAGAGGGTGAGTGTAGGAGAGAGAGAGGGTGAGTGTAGGAGAGAGAGGGTGAGTGTAGTAGAGAGAGGGTGACTGTAAGAGAGAGGGTGAGTGTAAGAGAGAGGGTGAGTGTAAGAGAGAGGGTGAGTGTAAGAGAGAGGGTGAGTGTAGTAGAGAGAGGGTGAGTGTAAGAGAGAGGGTGAGTGTAAGAGAGAGTGGGTGCATGTAGGAGAGAGGGGGTGAGTGTAGAGAGAGTGGGTGCGTGTAGGAGAGAGGGGGTGAGTGTAGGAGAGAAGGGGTGAGTGTAGGAGAGAGAGGGTGAGTGTAGGAGAGAGGGTGAGTGTAGGAGAGAGGGTGAGTGTAGGAGAGAGGGTGAGTGTAGTAGAGAGAGGGTGAGTGTAAGAGAGAGGGTGAGTGTAAGAGAGAGGGTGAGTGTAGTAGAGAGAGGGTGAGTGTAAGAGAGAGGGTGAGTGTAAGAGAGAGTGGGTGCATGTAGGAGAGGGGGTGAGTGTAAGAGAGAGTGGGTGCGTGTAGGAGAGAGGGGGTGAGTGTAGGAGAGAGGGGGTGAGTGTAGGAGAGAGGGGGTGAGTGTAGGAGAGAGAGGGTGAGTGTAGGGGAGAGAGGGTGAGTGTAGAGAGAGTGGGTAGTGAATGTAAGAGAGAGTGGGTGAGTGTAGGAGCGAGTGGGTGAGTGTAGGTGAGGGTGAGTGTAGGAGAGAGAGGGTGAGTGTAGGAGAGAGAGGGTGAGTGTAGGAGAGAGTGGGTGAGTGAAGGAGAGTGGGTGAGTGTAGGAGAGTGGGTGAGAGTAGGAGAGAGAGAGTGAGTGTAGGAGAGAGAGGGTGAGTGTAGGAGAGAGAGGGTGAGTGTAGGAGAGAGAGGGTGAGTGTAGGAGAGAGAGGGTGAGTGTAAGAGAGAGAGGGTGAGTGTAAGAGAGAGAGGGTGAGTGTAGGAGAGAGTGGGTGAGTGTAGGAGAGAGTGGGTGAGTGTAGGAGAGAGTGGGTGAGTGTAGGAGAGAGAGGGTGAGTGTAGGAGAGAGAGGGTGAGTGTAGGAGAGAGAGGGTGAGTGTAGGAGAGAGAGGGTGAGTGTGAGAGAGTGGATGAGTGTAGGAGAGAGTGGGTGAGTGTAGGAGAGAGGGTGAGTGTAGGAGAGAGAGAGGCTGAGTGTAGGAGAGAGAGGGTGAGTGTAGGAGAGAGTGGGTGAGTGTAGGAGAGAGTGGGTGAGTGTAGGAGAGTGGGTGAGTGTAGGAGAGATAGGGTGACTGTAGGAGAGAGAGGGTGACTGTAGGAGAGAGAGGGTGACTGTAGGAGAGAGAGGGTGACTGTAGGAGAGAGAGGGTGAGTGTAGGAGAGAGAGGGTGAGTGTAAGAGAGAGTGGGTGAGTGTAGGAGAGAGAGGGTGAGTGTAGGAGAGAGAGGGTGAGTGTAGGAGGGAGAGGGTGAGTGTAAGAGAGGGTGAGTGTAGGAGAGAGAGAGTGAGTTTAGGAGAGAGAGGGTGAGTGTAGGAGAGAGAGGGTGAGTGTAGGAGAGAGAGGGTGAGTGTAGGAGAGAGAGGGTGAGTGTAGGAGAGAGAGGGTGAGTGTAGGAGAGAGAGGGTGAGTGTAGGAGAGAGAGGGTGAGTGTAGGAGAGAGGGTGAGTGTAGGAGAGAGGGTGAGTGTAGGAGAGAGAGGGTGAGTGTAGGAGAGAGAGAGTGAGTGTAGGAGAGAGAGGGTGAGTGTAGGAGAGAGAGGGTGAGTGTAGGAGAGAGAGGGTGAGTGTAGGAGAGAGAGGGTGAGTGTAGGAGAGAGAGGGTGAGTGTAGGAGAGAGAGGGTGAGTGTAGGAGAGAGAGGGTGAGTGTAGATGAGAGAGGGTGAGTGTAAGAGAGAGTGGGTGAGTGTAGGAGAGTGGGTGAGTGTAGGAGAGAGAGGATGAGTGTAGGAGGGAGAGGGTGAGTGTAAGAGAGGGTGAGTGTAGGAGAGAGAGGGTGAGTGTAGGAGAGAGAGGGTGAGTGTAGGAGAGAGAGGGTGAGTGTAGGAGAGAGAGGGTGAGTGTAGGAGAGAGAGGGTGAGTGTAGGAGAGAGAGGGTGAGTGTAGGAGAGAGAGGGTGAGTGTAGGAGAGAGAGGGTGAGTGTAGGAGAGAGAGGGTGAGTGTAGGAGAGAGAGGGTGAGTGTAGGAGAGAGAGGGTGAGTGTAGGAGAGAGAGGGTGAGTGTAGGAGAGAGAGGGTGAGTGTAGGAGAGAGGGTGAGTGTGGGAGAGAGGGTGAGTGTGAGAGAGAGGATGAGTGTAGGAGAGAGTGGGTGACTGTAGGAGAGAGAGGGTGACTGTAGGAGAGAGAGGGTGAGTGTAGGAGAGAGAGGGTGAGTGTAGGAGAGAGTGGGTGAGTGTAGGAGAGAGAGGGTGAGTGTAAGAGAGAGTGGGTGAGTGTAGGAGAGTGGGTGAGTGTAGGAGAGAGAGGGTGAGTGTAGGAGAGAGGGTGAGTGTAGGAGAGAGAGGGTGAGTGTAAGAGCGAGTGGGTGTAAGAGAGAGAGGGTGAGTGTAGGAGAGAGGGTGAGTGTAAGAGAGAGTGGGTGCGTGTAGGAGAGAGGGGGTGAGTGTAAGAAGAGTGGGTACGTGTAGGAGAGAGGGGGTGAGTGTAGGAGAGAGGGGGTGAGTGTAGGAGAGAGGGGGTGAGTGTAGGAGAGAGGGGGTGAGTGTAGGAGAGAGAGGGTGAGTGAGTGTAGGAGAGAGTGGGTGAGTGTAGGAGAGAGAGCGTGAGTGTAGGAGAGAGCGTGAGTGTAGGAGAGAGAGCGTAAGTGTAGGAGAGAGAGCGTGAGTGTAGGAGAGAGAGGGTGAGTGTAGGAGAGAGAGGGTGAGTGTAGGAGAGAGAGCGTGAGTGTAGGAGGGAAGCGTGAGTGTAGGAGAGAGAGGGTGAGTGTAGGAGAGAGGGTGAGTGTAGGAGAGGGTGGGTGAGTGTAGGAGAGAGGGTGAGTGTAGTAGAGAGAGGGTGAGTGTAAGAGAGAGGGTGAGTGTAAGAGAGAGGGTGAGTGTAGTAGAGAGAGGGTGAGTGTAAGAGAGAGGGTGAGTGTAAGAGAGAGGGTGAGTGTAGTAGAGAGAGGGTGAGTGTAGAGAGGAGGGTGAGTGTAAGAGAGAGTGGGTGCATGTAGGAGAGAGGGTGAGTGTGGGAGAGAGGGTGAGTGTGAGAGAGAGGATGAGTGTAGGAGAGAGTGGGTGAGTGTAGGAGAGAGTGGGTGAGTGTAGGAGAGTGGGTGAGTGTAGGAGAGAGTGGGTGAGTGTAGGAGAGAGAGAGGGTGAGTGTAGGAGAGAGAGGGTGAGTGTAGAAGAGAGAGGGTGAGTGTAAGAGAGAGTGGGTGAGTGTAGGAGAGTGGGTGAGTGTAGGAGAGAGAGGATGAGTGTAGGAGGGAGAGGGTGAGTGTAAGAGAGGGTGAGTGTAGGAGAGAGAGGGTGAGTGTAGGAGAGAGAGGGTGAGTGTAGGAGAGAGAGGGTGAGTGTAGGAGAGAGAGGGTGAGTGTAGGAGAGAGAGGGTGAGTGTAGGAGAGAGAGGGTGAGTGTAGGAGAGAGGGTGAGTGTAGGAGAGAGGGTGAGTGTGGGAGAGAGAGGGTGAGTGTGGGAGAGAGAGGGTGAGTGTGGGAGAGAGGGTGAGTGTGAGAGAGAGGATGAGTGTAGGAGAGAGTGGGTGACTGTAGGAGAGAGAGGGTGACTGTAGGAGAGAGAGGGTGAGTGTAGGAGAGAGAGGGTGAGTGTAAGAGAGAGTGGGTGAGTGTAGGAGAGTGGGTGAGTGTAGGAGAGAGAGGGTGAGTGTAGGAGAGAGGGTGAGTGTAGGAGAGAGAGGGTGAGTGTAAGAGCGAGTGGGTGTAAGAGAGAGAGGGTGAGTGTAGGAGAGAGGGTGAGTGTAAGAGAGAGTGGGTGCGTGTAGGAGAGAGGGGGTGAGTGTAAGAAGAGTGGGTGCGTGTAGGAGAGAGGGGGTGAGTGTAGGAGAGAGGGGGTGAGTGTAGGAGAGAGGGGGTGAGTGTAGGAGAGAGGGGGTGAGTGTAGGAGAGAGGGGGTGAGTGTAGGAGAGAGAGGGTGAGTGAGTGTAGGAGAGAGGGTGAGTGTAAGAGAAAGAGGGTGAGTGTAGGAGAGAGTGGGTGAGTGTAGGAGAGAGTGGGTGAGTGTAGGAGAGAGTGGGTGAGTGTAGGAGAGAGAGCGTGAGTGTAGGAGAGAGCGTGAGTGTAGGAGAGAGAGCGTAAGTGTAGGAGAGAGAGCGTGAGTGTAGGAGAGAGAGGGTGAGTGTAGGAGAGAGAGGGTGAGTGTAGGAGAGAGAGCGTGAGTGTAGGAGGGAAAGCGTGAGTGTAGGAGAGAGAGGGTGAGTGTAGGAGAGAGAGGGTGAGTGTAGGAGAGAGAGGGTGAGTGGAGGAGAGAGGGTGAGTGTAGGAGAGAGGGTGAGTGTAGGAGAGAGGGTGAGTGTAGTAGAGAGAGGGTGAGTGTAAGAGAGAGGGTGAGTGTAGAGAGAGGGTGAGTGTAGTAGAGAGAGGGTGAGTGTAAGAGAGAGGGTGAGTGTAAGAGAGAGTGGGTGCATGTAGGAGGGTGAGTGTGGGAGAGAGGGTGAGTGTGAGAGAGAGGATGAGTGTAGGAGAGAGTGGGTGAGTGTAGGAGAGAGTGGGTGAGTGTAGGAGAGTGGGTGAGTGTAGGAGAGAGTGGGTGAGTGTAGGAGAGAGAGAGGGTGAGTGTAGGAGAGAGAGAGGGTGAGTGTAGGAGAGAGATGGTGAGTGTAGGAGAGAGTGGGTGAGTGTAGGAGAGAGAGGGTGAGTGTAAGAGAGAGTGGGTGAGTGTAGGAGAGTGGGTGAGTGTAGGAGAGAGAGGGTGAGTGTAGGAGAGAGGGTGAGTGTAGGAGAGAGAGGGTGAGTGTAGGAGAGAGAGAGTGAGTGTAGGAGAGAGAGGGTGAGTGTAGGAGAGAGAGGGTGAGTGTAGGAGAGAGAGGGTGAGTGTAGGAGAGAGAGGGTGAGTGTAGGAGAGAGAGGGTGAGTGTAGGAGAGAGAGGGTGAGTGTAGGAGAGAGAGGGTGAGTGTAGAGAGAGAGGGTGAGTGTAAGAGAGAGTGGGTGAGTGTAGGAGAGTGGGTGAGTGTAGGAGAGAGAGGATGAGTGTAGGAGGGAGAGGGTGAGTGTAGAGAGGGTGAGTGTAGGAGAGAGAGGGTGAGTGTAGGAGAGAGAGGGTGAGTGTAGGAGAGAGAGGGTGAGTGTAGGAGAGAGAGGGTGAGTGTAGGAGAGAGAGGGTGAGTGTAGGAGAGACGAGGGTGAGTGTAGGAGAGAGAGGGTGAGTGTAGGAGAGAGAGGGTGAGTGTAGGAGAGAGAGGGTGAGTGTAGGAGAGAGAGGGTGAGTGTAGGAGAGAGGGTGAGTGTGGGAGAGAGAGGGTGAGTGTGGGAGAGAGAGGGTGAGTGTGGGAGAGAGGGTGAGTGTGAGAGAGAGGATGAGTGTAGGAGAGAGTGGGTGACTGTAGGAGAGAGAGGGTGACTGTAGGAGAGAGAGGGTGAGTGTAGGAGAGAGAGGGTGAGTGTAGGAGAGAGTGGGTGAGTGTAGGAGAGAGAGGGTGAGTGTAAGAGAGAGTGGGTGAGTGTAGGAGAGTGGGTGAGTGTAGGAGAGAGAGGGTGAGTGTAGGAGAGAGGGTGAGTGTAGGAGAGAGAGGGTGAGTGTAAGAGCGAGTGGGTGTAAGAGAGAGAGGGTGAGTGTAGGAGAGAGGGTGAGTGTAAGAGAGAGTGGGTACGTGTAGGAGAGAGGGGGTGAGTGTAAGAAAGAGTGGGTACGTGTAGAAGAGAGGGGGTGAGTGTAGGAGAGAGGGGGTGAGTGTAGGAGAGAGGGGGTGAGTGTAGGAGAGAGGGGGTGAGTGTAGGAGAGAGAGGGTGAGTGAGTGTAGGAGAGAGGGTGAGTGTAAGAGAAGAGGGTGAGTGTAGGAGAGAGTGGGTGAGTGTAGGAGAGAGTGGGTGAGTGTAGGAGAGAGAGCGTGAGTGTAGGAGAGAGCGTGAGTGTAGGAGAGAGAGCGTGAGTGTAGGAGAGAGAGGGTGAGTGTAGGAGAGAGAGGGTGAGTGTAGGAGAGAGAGGGTGAGTGTAGGAGAGAGAGCGTGAGTGTAGGAGGGAAAGCGTGAGTGTAGGAGAGAGAGGGTGAGTGGAGGAGAGAGGGTGAGTGTAGGAGAGAGGGTGAGTGTAGGAGAGAGGGTGAGTGTAGTAGAGAGAGGGTGAGTGTAAGAGAGAGGGTGAGTGTAAGAGAGAGGGTGAGTGTAGTAGAGAGAGGGTGAGTGTAAGAGAGAGGGTGAGTGTAAGAGAGAGGGTGAGTGTAGTAGAGAGAGGGTGAGTGTAAGAGAGAGGGTGAGTGTAAGAGAGAGTGGGTGCATGTAGGAGAGAGGGTGAGTGTGGGAGAGAGGGTGAGTGTGAGAGAGAGGATGAGTGTAGGAGAGAGTGGGTGAGTGTAGGAGAGAGTGGGTGAGTGTAGGAGAGTGGGTGAGTGTAGGAGAGAGTGGGTGAGTGTAGGAGAGAGAGAGGGTGAGTGTAGGAGAGAGAGGGTGAGTGTAGAAGAGAGAGGGTGAGTGTAAGAGAGAGTGGGTGAGTGTAGGAGAGTGGGTGAGTGTAGGAGAGAGAGGATGAGTGTAGGAGGGAGAGGGTGAGTGTAAGAGAGGGTGAGTGTAGGAGAGAGAGGGTGAGTGTAGGAGAGAGAGGGTGAGTGTAGGAGAGAGAGGGTGAGTGTAGGAGAGAGAGGGTGAGTGTAGGAGAGAGAGGGTGAGTGTAGGAGAGAGAGGGTGAGTGTAGGAGAGAGGGTGAGTGTGGGAGAGAGAGGGTGAGTGTGGGAGAGAGAGGGTGAGTGTGGGAGAGAGGGTGAGTGTGAGAGAGAGGATGAGTGTAGGAGAGAGTGGGTGACTGTAGGAGAGAGAGGGTGACTGTAGGAGAGAGAGGGTGAGTGTAGGAGAGAGAGGGTGAGTGTAAGAGAGAGTGGGTGAGTGTAGGAGAGTGGGTGAGTGTAGGAGAGAGAGGGTGAGTGTAGGAGAGAGGGTGAGTGTAGGAGAGAGAGGGTGAGTGTAAGAGCGAGTAGGTGTAAGAGAGAGAGGGTGAGTGTAGGAGAGAGGGTGAGTGTAAGAGAGAGTGGGTGCGTGTAGGAGAGAGGGGGTGAGTGTAAGAAAGAGTGGGTGCGTGTAGGAGAGAGGGGGTGAGTGTAGGAGAGAGGGGGTGAGTGTAGGAGAGAGGGGGTGAGTGTAGGAGAGAGGGGGTGAGTGTAGGAGAGAGAGGGTGAGTGAGTGTAGGAGAGAGGGTGAGTGTAAGAGAAAGAGGGTGAGTGTAGGAGAGAGTGGGTGAGTGTAGGAGAGAGTGGGTGAGTGTAGGAGAGAGAGCGTGAGTGTAGGAGAGAGCGTGAGTGTAGGAGAGAGAGCGTAAGTGTAGGAGAGAGAGCGTGAGTGTAGGAGAGAGAGGGTGAGTGTAGGAGAGAGAGGGTGAGTGTAGGAGAGAGAGCGTGAGTGTAGGAGGGAAAGCGTGAGTGTAGGAGAGAGAGGGTGAGTGTAGGAGAGAGAGGGTGAGTGTAGGAGAGAGAGGGTGAGTGTAGGAGAGAGAGGGTGAGTGGAGGAGAGAGGGTGAGTGTAGGAGAGAGGGTGAGTGTAGGAGAGAGGGTGAGTGTAGTAGAGAGAGGGTGAGTGTAAGAGAGAGGGTGAGTGTAAGAGAGAGGGTGAGTGTAGTAGAGAGAGGGTGAGTGTAAGAGAGAGGGTGAGTGTAAGAGAGAGTGGGTGCATGTAGGAGGGTGAGTGTGGGAGAGAGGGTGAGTGTGAGAGAGAGGATGAGTGTAGGAGAGAGTGGGTGAGTGTAGGAGAGAGTGGGTGAGTGTAGGAGAGTGGGTGAGTGTAGGAGAGTGGGTGAGTGTAGGAGAGAGTGGGTGAGTGTAGGAGAGAGAGAGGGTGAGTGTAGGAGAGAGAGAGGGTGAGTGTAGGAGAGAGATGGTGAGTGTAGGAGAGAGTGGGTGAGTGTAGGAGAGAGAGGGTGAGTGTAAGAGAGAGTGGGTGAGTGTAGGAGAGTGGGTGAGTGTAGGAGAGAGAGGGTGAGTGTAGGAGAGAGAGGGTGAGTGTAGGAGAGAGAGGGTGAGTGTAGGAGAGAGTGGGTGAGTGTAGGAGAGAGAGGGTGAGTGTAGGAGAGAGTGTGAGTGTAGGAGAGAGTGGGTGAGTGTAAGAGAGAGTGGGTGCGTGTAGGAGAGAGAGGGTGAGTGTAGGAGAGTGGGTGAGTGTAGGAGAGAGAGGATGAGTGTAGGAGAGAGAGGGTGAGTGTAAGAGAGGGTGAGTGTAGGAGAGAGAGGGTGAGTGTAGGAGAGAGAGGGTGAGTGTAGGAGAGAGAGGGTGAGTGTAGGAGAGAGTGTGAGTGTAGGAGAGAGTGGGTGAGTGTAGGAGAGAGTGGGTGCGTGTAGGAGAGAGAGGGTGAGTGTAGGAGAGAGAGGGTGAGTGTAGGAGAGAGAGGGTGAGTGTAGGAGAGAGAGGGTGAGTGTAGGAGAGAGAGGGTGAGTGTAGGAGAGAGAGGGTGAGTGTAGGAGAGAGAGGATGAGTGTAGGAGAGAGGGTGAGTGTAGGAGAGAGAGGGTGAGTGTGGGAGAGAGAGGGTGAGTATGGGAGAGAGGGTGAGTGTGGGAGAGAGGGTGAGTGTAGGAGAGAGTGGGTGAGTGTAGGAGAGTGGGTGAGTGTAGGAGAGAGTGGGTGAGTGTAGGAGAGAGAGAGGGTGAGTGTAGGAGAGAGAGAGGGTGAGTGTAGGAGAGAGATGGTGAGTGTAGGAGAGAGTGGGTGAGTGTAGGAGAGAGAGGGTGAGTGTAAGAGAGAGTGGGTGAGTGTAGGAGAGTGGGTGAGTGTAGGAGAGAGAGGGTGAGTGTAGGAGAGAGAGGGTGAGTGTAGGAGAGAGAGGGTGAGTGTAGGAGAGAGTGGGTGAGTGTAGGAGAGAGAGGGTGAGTGTAGGAGAGAGTGTGAGTGTAGGAGAGAGTGGGTGAGTGTAAGAGAGAGTGGGTGCGTGTAGGAGAGAGAGGGTGAGTGTAGGAGAGAGAGGGTGAGTGTAGGAGAGAGAGGGTGAGTGTAGGAGAGAGAGGGTGAGTGTAGGAGAGAGAGGGTGAGTGTAGGAGAGAGAGGGTGAGTGTAGGAGAGAGAGGGTGAGTGTAGGAGAGAGAGGATGAGTGTAGGAGAGAGGGTGAGTGTGGGAGAGAGGGTGAGTATGGGAGAGAGAGGGTGAGTGTAGGAGAGAGAGGGTGAGTGTAGGAGAGAGAGGGTGAGTGTAGGAGAGAGGGTGAGTGTAGGAGAGAGAGGGTGAGTGTAGGAGAGAGAGGATGAGTGTAGGAGAGAGGGTGAGTGTAGGAGAGAGAGGGTGAGTGTGGGAGAGAGAGGGTGAGTATGGGAGAGAGGGTGAGTGTGGGAGAGAGGGTGAGTGTGAGAGAGAGGATGAGTGTAGGAGAGAGTGGGTGACTGTAGGAGAGAGAAGGTGACTGTAGGAGAGAGAGGGTGAGTGTAAGAGAGAGAGGGTGTGTAGGAGAGAGTGGGTGAGTGTAGGAGAGAGAGGGTGAGTGTAAGAGAGAGTGGGTGAGTGTAGGAGAGTGGGTGAGTGTAGGAGAGAGAGGGTGAGTGTAGGAGAGAGAGGGTGAGTGTAAGAGAGAGTGGGTGTAAGAGAGAGGGTGAGTGTAGGAGAGAGAGGGTGAGTGTAAGAGAGAGTGGGTGCGTGTAGGAGAGAGGGGGTGAGTGTAAGAGAGAGAGGGTGAGTGTAGGAGAGGGGGTGAGTGTAGGAGAGAGGGGTGAGTGTAGAGGGTGGTGTAGGAGAGGGAGTGGTGAGTGTTGAGGAGTGGTGTAGAGAGTGGTTGAGTGTAGGAGAGTGGGTGAGTAGGAGAGAGAGCGTGAGTGTAGGAGAGAGGCGTAAGTGTAGGAGAGAGAGCATGAGTGTAGGAGAGAGTGGGTGAGTGTAGGAGAGAGAGCGTGAGTGTAGGAGAGAGAGCGTAAGTGTAGGAGAGAGAGCATGAGTGTAGGAGAGAGAGGGTGAGTGTAGGAGAGAGAGGGTGAGTGTAGGAGAGAGAGGGTGAGTGTAGGAGAGAGAGGGTGAGTGTAGGAGAGAGAGCGTGAGTGTAGGAGAGAGAGGATGCGTGTAGGAGAGAGATGGTGAGTGTAGGAGAGAGAGGGTGAGTGTAGGAGAGGGTGAGTGTAGGAGAGAGTGGGTGAGTGTAGAAGAGAGGGGGTGAGTGTAGGAGAGAGTGGGTGAGTGTAGGAGAGAGTGGGTGAGTGTAGGAGAGAGAGGGTGAGAGAGACAAATGTCTATGAATGAGTATACATGTAACGTGCTCCCCGACCCAGAACACGCAGAGTATACATGTAACGTACTCCCCGACCCAGAACACGCAGAGTCTACATGTAACGTGCTCCCCGACCCAGAACACGCAGAGTATACATGTAATGTACTCCCCAACCCAGAACACGCAGAGTATACATGTAACGTACTCCCCAACCCAGAACACGCAGAGTCTACATGTAACGTGCTCCCCGACCCAGAACACGCAGAGTATACATGTAATGTACTCCCCAACCCAGAACACGCAGAGTATACATGTAACGTACTCCCCAACCCAGAACACGCAGAGTATACATGTAATGTACTCCCCAACCCAGAACACGCAGAGTATACATGTAACGTACTCCCGACCCAGAACACGCAGAGTATACATATAACGTACTCCCCGACCCAGAACACACAGAGTATACATGTAACGTGCTCCCCGACCCAGAACACGCAGAGTATACATGTAACGTGCTCCCTGACCCAGAACACGCAGACTATACATGTAACGTACTCCCCGACCCAGAACACACAGAGTATACATGTAACGTGCTCCCCGACCCAGAACACGCAGAGTATACATGTAACGTGCTCCCTGACCCAGAACACGCAGAGTATACATGTAACGTCCTCCCCGACCCAGAACACGCAGAGTATACATGTAACGTGTTCCCTGACCCAGAACACGCAAAGTATACATGTAACGTACTCCCCGACCCAGAACACAGAGTTTGCATGTAACGTGCTCCCCAACCCAGAACACGCAGAGTATACATGTAATTTACTCCCCAACCCAGAACACGCAGAGTATACATGTAATGTACTCCCCAACCCAGACCACGCAGAGTATACATGTAATGTACTCCCCAACCCAGAACACGCAGAGTATACATGTAACGTGCTCCCTGACCCAGAACACAGAGTATACATGTAACATGCTCCCTGACCCAGAAAACGCAGAGTATGCATGTAACGTACTCCCCTACCTAGAACACGCAGAGTATACATGTAACGTGCTCCCCGACCCAGAACACGCAGAGTATACATGTAACGTGCTCCCCGTCCCAGAACACGCAGAGTATACATGTAACGTACTCCCCGACCCAGAACACACAGAGTATACATGTAAAGTACTCCCTGACCCAGAACACGCAGAGTCTACATGTAACGTACTCCCCGACCCTAGAACATGTAGTCTACATGTAAAGTGCTCCCGACCCAGAACACGCAGTCCACATGCTCCGCACACTGATGCACACACAGGGTGACCTGGAGTCGCACGCCACTCTCGGTCTCCTTGCTTGCTCTGCGCTGCACCCTTGGAGGCAGCGAGTTACCGTGTGGTCGTGTTACCAGCGGGTTTGAGCTTTGCTGTTGCTGATTTATTTGGTGTATTCAGGACTCGCTTTGTTACTATTTGAGCTTTTCATTGACATTTTGTTTGGGTCTTTGAGGTCTGCTCGGGATATTGGGGTACTAGGGTAAAAGGGAAGTGCCTTATGGTCTTCTTAGACCTGAGGGAACGGGCTTGATAAAGGGGCATACCCCCGAAACGTTACGTTGCACCCCTTATTATCCTACTCCTGTTGTGTTGACCCCCCTTTTCTTTTTGTGTTTTCCCCCCTTTTTCCCTACTGTGTTTACCCCAATCACCACTTTATTGTTGTTGGATTCTGAAACATTTGTGCTGCATTACTCCCTGCATTACTCCCTGCATTACTCCCTGCATTATCTTGTGTTTATATTAAATCCTTATTTTCTAGTGGCATTTTCATAGTACCCCTGTTCTTTTAGACAGTGTGTGCTGGGACTTTTGTTTGGTACTCCCCGACCCAGAACATGCAGAGTATACATGTAACGTGCTCCCCGACCCAGAACACGCAGAGTATACATGTAACGTGCTCCCCGACCCAGAACACGCAGAGTATACATGTAACGTGCTCCCCGAGACCAGAACACGCAGAGTATACATGTAACGTACTCCCCGACCCAGAACACGCAGAGTTTACATGTAACGTACTCCCTGACCCAGAACACGCAGAGTATGCATGTAAAGTACTCCCCGACCCAGAACACGCAGAGTCTACATGTAAAGTACTCCCGACCCAGAACACGCAGTCTACATGCTCGCAGGGTGACCTGGAATCGCACGCCGCTCTCGGTCTCCTTGCTTCCTCTGCACTCTTTGTCACGCAGCTCCTGCAAGCGCCGCTTCGTACCGAGCTGAACCCGCAGCAGAGACAGCAGCTCAGAGCGTTCAATGGAGCCCAGCAATACCATGGACTCTGTGTGAGAGAGAGGGGCACGGTGTGTGAGAGAGAGGGGCACTGTGTGTGTGAGAGAGAGGGGCACGGTGTGTGTGAGAGAGAGGGGCACTGTGTGTGAGAGAGAGAGGGGCACGGTGTGTGTGAGAGAGAGGGGCACTGTGTGTGAGAGAGAGGGGCACTGTGTGTGAGAGAGAGGGGCACGGTGTGTGTGAGAGAGAGGGGCACGGTGTGTGTGAGAGAGAGGGGCACGGTGTGTGTGAGAGAGAGGGGCACGGTGTGTGAGAGAGAGGGGCACGGTGTGTGAGAGAGAGGGGCACTGTGTGTGTGAGAGAGGGTCACTGTGTGTGAGAGAGAGGGGCACTGTGTGTGAGAGAGAGGGTCACTGTGTGTGAGAGAGAGGGGCACTGTGTGTGAGAGAGAGGGGCACTGTGTGTGAGAGAGAGAGAGAGAGGCACTGTGAGAGAGAGAGAGGCACTGTGTGTGAGAGAGAGGGGCACGGTGTGTGAGAGAGAGGGGCACTGTGTGTGTGAGAGAGAGAGGCACTGTGTGTGAGAGAGAGGGGCACGGTGTGTGAGAGAGAGGGGCACTGTGTGTGTGAGAGAGAGAGGCACTGTGTGTGAGAGAGAGGGTCACTGTGTGTGAGAGAGAGGGTCACTGTGTGTGAGAGAGAGGGGCACTGTGTGTGAGAGAAAGGGGCACTGTGTGTGAGAGAGAGAGAGAGGCACTGTGAGAGAGAGAGAGGCACTGTGTGTGAGAGAGAGGGGCACTGTGTGTGAGAGAGAGGGGCACTGTGTGTGAGAGAGAGGGGAACTGTGTGTGTGAGAGAGAGAGAGAGAGGCATAGTGAGAGAGAGGCACTGTGAGAGAGCGAGAGAGAGGCATTGTGTGTGTGAGAGAGAGGCAATGTGTGTGAGAGAGAGAGGCACTGTGTGTGTGAGAGAGAGAGAGTCACTGTGTGTGAGAGAGAGAGAGTCACTGTGTGTGAGAGAGAGGCACTGTGTGTGAGAGAGAGGCACTGTGTGTGAGAGAGAGGCACTGTGTGTGAGAGAGAGGCACTGTGTGTGAGAGAGAGGCACTGTGTGTGAGAGAGAGGCACTGTGTGTGAGACAGAGGCACTGTGTGTGAGACAGAGAGGCACTGTGTGTGAGACAGAGAGGCACTGTGTGTGAGACAGAGAGGCACTGTGTGTGAGAGAGAGTCACTGTGTGTGAGACAGAGGCACTGTGTGTGAGACAGAGAGGCACTGTGTGTGAGACAGAGAGGCACTGTGTGTGAGACAGAGAGGCACTGTGTGTGAGACAGAGAGGCACTGTGTGTGAGAGAGAATCACTGTGTGTGAGACAGAGGCACTGTGTGTGAGACAGAGAGGCACTGTGTGTGAGACAGAGAGGCACTGTGTGTGAGACAGAGAGGCACTGTGTGTGAGACAGAGAGGCACTGTGTGTGAGACAGAGAGGCACTGTGTGTGAGACAGAGAGGCACTGTGTGTGAGACAGAGAAGCACTGTGTGTGAGACAGAGAGGCACTGTGTGTGAGAGAGAGAGAGGCACTGTGTGTGAGAGAGAGAGGCACTGTGTGTGAGAGAGAGAGAGGCACTGTGTGTGTGGGAGAGAGAGGCACTGTGTGTGTGTGAGAGAGAGGCACTGTGTGTGGGAGAGAGACACTGTGTGGGAGAGAGAGGGGCACCGTCTGTGTGAGAGAGAGGCACCGTCTGTGTGTGAGAGAGAGGTACTGTGTGTGAGAGAGAGAGGCACTGTGTGTGTGAGAGAGAGAGAGAGGCAGTGTGTGTGTGAGAGAGAGAGAGGCACTGTGTGTGTGAGAGAGAGGCACTGTGTGTGAGAGAGGGAGAGTCACTGTGTGTGAGAGAGAGTCACTGTGTGTGAGAGAGAGTCACTGTGTGTGAGAGAGAGGCACTGTGTGTGAGAGAGAGGCACTGTGTGTGAGAGAGAGGCACTGTGTGTGAGAGAGAGGCACTGTGTGTGAGACAGAGGCACTGTGTGTGAGACAGAGAGGCACTGTGTGTGAGACAGAGAGGCACTGTGTGTGAGAGAGAGGGGCACGGTGTGTGAGAGAGAGGGGCACTGTGTGTGTGAGAGAGGGTCACTGTGTGTGAGAGAGAGGGGCACTGTGTGTGAGAGAGAGGGTCACTGTGTGTGAGAGAGAGGGGCACTGTGTGTGAGAGAGAGGGGCACTGTGTGTGAGAGAGAGAGAGAGAGGCACTGTGAGAGAGAGAGAGAGGCACTGTGTGTGAGAGAGAGGGGCACGGTGTGTGAGAGAGAGGGGCACTGTGTGTGTGAAAGAGAGAGGCACTGTGTGTGAGAGAGAGGGGCACGGTGTGTGAGAGAGAGGGGCACTGTGTGTGTGAGAGAGAGAGGCACTGTGTGTGAGAGAGAGGGTCACTGTGTGTGAGAGAGAGGGTCACTGTGTGTGAGAGAGAGGGTCACTGTGTGTGAGAGAGAGGGTCACTGTGTGTGAGAGAGAGGGGCACTGTGTGTGAGAGAAAGGGGCACTGTGTGTGAGAGAGAGAGAGAGGCACTGTGAGAGAGAGAGAGGCACTGTGTGTGAGAGAGAGGGGCACTGTGTGTGAGAGAGAGGGGCACTGTGTGTGAGAGAGAGGGGAACTGTGTGTGTGAGAGAGAGAGAGAGGCACAGTGAGAGAGAGGCACTGTGAGAGAGCGAGAGAGAGGCATTGTGTGTGTGAGAGAGAGGCAATGTGTGTGAGAGAGAGAGGCACTGTGTGTGTGAGAGAGAGAGAGTCACTGTGTGTGAGAGAGAGAGAGTCACTGTGTGTGAGAGAGAGAGAGTCACTGTGTGTGAGAGAGAGTCACTGTGTGTGAGAGAGAGGCACTGTGTGTGAGAGAGAGGCACTGTGTGTGAGAGAGAGGCACTGTGTGTGAGAGAGAGGCACTGTGTGTGAGACAGAGGCACTGTGTGTGAGACAGAGAGGCACTGTGTGTGAGACAGAGAGGCACTGTGTGTGAGACAGAGAGGCACTGTGTGTGAGAGAGAGTCACTGTGTGTGAGACAGAGGCACTGTGTGTGAGACAGAGAGGCACTGTGTGTGAGACAGAGAGGCACTGTGTGTGAGACAGAGAGGCACTGTGTGTGAGACAGAGAGGCACTGTGTGTGAGAGAGAATCACTGTGTGTGAGACAGAGGCACTGTGTGTGAGACAGAGAGGCACTGTGTGTGAGACAGAGAGGCACTGTGTGTGAGACAGAGAGGCACTGTGTGTGAGACAGAGAGGCACTGTGTGTGAGACAGAGAGGCACTGTGTGTGAGACAGAGAAGCACTGTGTGTGAGACAGAGAGGCACTGTGTGTGAGAGAGAGAGAGGCACTGTGTGTGAGAGAGAGAGGCACTGTGTGTGAGAGAGAGAGAGGCACTGTGTGTGTGGGAGAGAGAGGCACTGTGTGTGTGTGAGAGAGAGGCACTGTGTGTGGGAGAGAGACACTGTGTGGGAGAGAGAGGGGCACCGTCTGTGTGAGAGAGAGGCACCGTCTGTGTGTGAGAGAGAGGTACTGTGTGTGAGAGAGAGAGGCACTGTGTGTGTGTGAGAGAGAGAGAGGCAGTGTGTGTGTGAGAGAGAGAGGCACTGTGTGTGTGAGAGAGAGGCACTGTGTGTGAGAGAGGGAGAGTCACTGTGTGTGAGAGAGAGTCACTGTGTGTGAGAGAGAGTCACTGTGTGTGAGAGAGAGGCACTGTGTGTGAGAGAGAGGCACTGTGTGTGAGAGAGAGGCACTGTGTGTGAGAGAGAGGCACTGTGTGTGAGACAGAGGCACTGTGTGTGAGACAGAGAGGCACTGTGTGTGAGACAGAGAGGCACTGTGTGTGAGACAGAGGCACTGTGTGTGAGACAGAGAGGCACTGTGTGTGAGACAGAGAGGCACTGTGTGTGAGACAGAGAGGCACTGTGTGTGAGACAGAGAGGCACTGTGTGTGAGACAGAGAGGCACTGTGTGTGAGAGAGAGAGAGGCACTGTGTGTGAGAGAGAGAGGCACTGTGTGTGAGAGAGAGAGAGAGGCACTGTGTGTGTGGGAGAGAGAGGCACTGTGTGTGTGTGAGAGAGAGGCACTGTGTGTGTGTGAGAGAGAGGTACTGTGTGTGAGAGAGAGAGAGGCACTGTGTGTGTGAGAGAGAGAGAGGCAGTGTGTGTGTGTGTGAGAGAGAGAGGCACTGTGTGTGTGAGAGAGAGGCACTGTGTGTGAGAGAGGCACTGTGTGTGAGAGAGGCAATATGTGTGAGAGAGGCACTGTGTGTGAGAGAGAGAATGGCACTGTGTGTGTGAGAGAGATAGGCACTGTGTGTGTGAGAGAGAGGCATGGTGTGTGTGAGAGAGAGGCACTGTGTGTGAGAGAGAGAGAGGTACTGTGTGTGTGAGAGAGAGGTACTGTGTGTGTGAGAGAGAGGCACTGTGTGAGAGAGAGGCACTGTGTGAGAGAGAGGCACTGTGTGTGAGAGAGGCACTGTGTGTGAGAGAGAGGCACTGTGTGTGAGAGAGAGGGGCACCGTCTGTGTGAGAGAGAGGCACCGTCTGTGTGAGAGAGAGAGGCACTGTGTGTGTGAGAGAGAGGCACTGTGTGTGAGAGAGAGGCACTGTGTGTGTGAGAGAGAGGCACTGTGTGTGAGAGAGAGAGGCTCTGTGTGTGAGAGAGAGGCACTGTGTGTGAGAGAGAGGCACTGTGTGTGAGAGAGAGGCACTGTGTGGGAGAGAGAGGGGCACCGTCTGTGTGAGAGAGAGGCACTGTGTGTGAGAGAGAGATGCACTGTGTGTGAGAGAGAGGCACTGTGTGTGAGAGAGAGGCACTGTGTGTGAGAGAGAGGCACTGTGTGTGAGACAGAGGCACTGTGTGTGAGACAGAGAGGCACTGTGTGTGAGACAGAGAGGCACTGTGTGTGAGAGAGAGGGGCACGGTGTGTGAGAGAGAGGGGCACTGTGTGTGTGAGAGAGGGTCACTGTGTGTGAGAGAGAGGGGCACTGTGTGTGAGAGAGAGGGTCACTGTGTGTGAGAGAGAGGGGCACTGTGTGTGTGAGAGAGGGGCACTGTGTGTGAGAGAGAGAGAGAGAGGCACTGTGAGAGAGAGAGAGGCACTGTGTGTGAGAGAGAGGGGCACGGTGTGTGAGAGAGAGGGGCACTGTGTGTGTGAGAGAGAGAGGCACTGTGTGTGAGAGAGAGGGGCACGGTGTGTGAGAGAGAGGGGCACTGTGTGTGTGAGAGAGAGAGGCACTGTGTGTGAGAGAGAGGGTCACTGTGTGTGAGAGAGAGGGTCACTGTGTGTGAGAGAGAGGGGCACTGTGTGTGAGAGAAAGGGGCACTGTGTGTGAGAGAGAGAGAGAGGCACTGTGAGAGAGAGAGAGGCACTGTGTGTGAGAGAGAGGGGCACTGTGTGTGAGAGAGAGGGGCACTGTGTGTGAGAGAGAGGGGAACTGTGTGTGTGAGAGAGAGAGAGAGGCACAGTGAGAGAGAGGCACTGTGAGAGAGCGAGAGAGAGGCATTGTGTGTGTGAGAGAGAGGCAATGTGTGTGAGAGAGAGAGGCACTGTGTGTGTGAGAGAGAGAGAGTCACTGTGTGTGAGAGAGAGAGAGTCACTGTGTGTGAGAGAGAGTCACTGTGTGTGAGAGAGAGTCACTGTGTGTGAGAGAGAGGCACTGTGTGTGAGAGAGAGGCACTGTGTGTGAGAGAGAGGCACTGTGTGTGAGAGAGAGGCACTGTGTGTGAGACAGAGGCACTGTGTGTGAGACAGAGAGGCACTGTGTGTGAGACAGAGAGGCACTGTGTGTGAGAGAGAGTCACTGTGTGTGAGACAGAGGCACTGTGTGTGAGACAGAGAGGCACTGTGTGTGAGACAGAGAGGCACTGTGTGTGAGACAGAGAGGCACTGTGTGTGAGACAGAGAGGCACTGTGTGTGAGACAGAGAGGCACTGTGTGTGAGAGAGAATCACTGTGTGTGAGACAGAGGCACTGTGTGTGAGACAGAGAGGCACTGTGTGTGAGACAGAGAGGCACTGTGTGTGAGACAGAGAGGCACTGTGTGTGAGACAGAGAGGCACTGTGTGTGAGACAGAGAGGCACTGTGTGTGAGACAGAGAAGCACTGTGTGTGAGACAGAGAGGCACTGTGTGTGAGAGAGAGAGAGGCACTGTGTGTGAGAGAGAGAGGCACTGTGTGTGAGAGAGAGAGAGGCACTGTGTGTGTGGGAGAGAGAGGCACTGTGTGTGTGTGAGAGAGAGGCACTGTGTGTGGGAGAGAGACACTGTGTGGGAGAGAGAGGGGCACCGTCTGTGTGAGAGAGAGGCACCGTCTGTGTGTGAGAGAGAGGTACTGTGTGTGAGAGAGAGAGGCACTGTGTGTGTGAGAGAGAGAGAGAGGCAGTGTGTGTGTGAGAGAGAGAGGCAGTGTGTGTGTGAGAGAGAGAGGCACTGTGTGTGTGAGAGAGAGAGAGTCACTGTGTGTGAGAGAGAGTCACTGTGTGTGAGAGAGAGTCACTGTGTGTGAGAGAGAGGCACTGTGTGTGAGAGAGAGGCACTGTGTGTGAGAGAGAGGCACTGTGTGTGAGACAGAGGCACTGTGTGTGAGACAGAGAGGCACTGTGTGTGAGACAGAGAGGCACTGTGTGTGAGACAGAGGCACTGTGTGTGAGAGAGAGGCACTGTGTGGGAGAGAGAGGGGCACCGTCTGTGTGAGAGAGAGGCACTGTGTGTGAGAGAGAGATGCACTGTGTGTGAGAGAGAGAGGCACTGTGTGTGTGAGAGAGAGAGAGTCACTGTGTGTGAGAGAGAGTCACTGTGTGTGAGAGAGAGTCACTGTGTGTGAGAGAGAGGCACTGTGTGTGAGACAGAGGCACTGTGTGTGAGACAGAGAGGCACTGTGTGTGAGACAGAGAGGCACTGTGTGTGAGACAGAGAAGCACTGTGTGTGAGACAGAGAGGCACTGTGTGTGAGAGAGAGAGAGGCACTGTGTGTGAGAGAGAGAGGCACTGTGTGTGAGAGAGAGAGAGGCACTGTGTGTGTGGGAGAGAGAGGCACTGTGTGTGTGTGAGAGAGAGGCACTGTGTGTGGGAGAGAGACACTGTGTGGGAGAGAGAGGGGCACCGTCTGTGTGAGAGAGAGGCACCGTCTGTGTGTGAGAGAGAGGTACTGTGTGTGAGAGAGAGAGGCACTGTGTGTGTGTGAGAGAGAGAGAGGCAGTGTGTGTGTGAGAGAGAGAGGCACTGTGTGTGTGAGAGAGAGGCACTGTGTGTGAGAGAGGGAGAGTCACTGTGTGTGAGAGAGAGTCACTGTGTGTGAGAGAGAGTCACTGTGTGTGAGAGAGAGGCACTGTGTGTGAGAGAGAGGCACTGTGTGTGAGAGAGAGGCACTGTGTGTGAGAGAGAGGCACTGTGTGTGAGACAGAGGCACTGTGTGTGAGACAGAGAGGCACTGTGTGTGAGACAGAGAGGCACTGTGTGTGAGACAGAGGCACTGTGTGTGAGACAGAGAGGCACTGTGTGTGAGACAGAGAGGCACTGTGTGTGAGACAGAGAGGCACTGTGTGTGAGACAGAGAGGCACTGTGTGTGAGACAGAGAGGCACTGTGTGTGAGAGAGAGAGAGGCACTGTGTGTGAGAGAGAGAGGCACTGTGTGTGAGAGAGAGAGAGAGGCACTGTGTGTGTGGGAGAGAGAGGCACTGTGTGTGTGTGAGAGAGAGGCACTGTGTGTGTGTGAGAGAGAGGTACTGTGTGTGAGAGAGAGAGAGGCACTGTGTGTGTGAGAGAGAGAGAGGCAGTGTGTGTGTGTGTGAGAGAGAGAGGCACTGTGTGTGTGAGAGAGAGGCACTGTGTGTGAGAGAGGCACTGTGTGTGAGAGAGGCAATATGTGTGAGAGAGGCACTGTGTGTGAGAGAGAGAATGGCACTGTGTGTGTGAGAGAGATAGGCACTGTGTGTGTGAGAGAGAGGCATGGTGTGTGTGAGAGAGAGGCACTGTGTGTGAGAGAGAGAGAGGTACTGTGTGTGTGAGAGAGAGGTACTGTGTGTGTGAGAGAGAGGCACTGTGTGAGAGAGAGGCACTGTGTGAGAGAGAGGCACTGTGTGTGAGAGAGGCACTGTGTGTGAGAGAGAGGCACTGTGTGTGAGAGAGAGGGGCACCGTCTGTGTGAGAGAGAGGCACCGTCTGTGTGAGAGAGAGAGGCACTGTGTGTGTGAGAGAGAGGCACTGTGTGTGAGAGAGAGGCACTGTGTGTGTGAGAGAGAGGCACTGTGTGTGAGAGAGAGAGGCTCTGTGTGTGAGAGAGAGGCACTGTGTGTGAGAGAGAGGCACTGTGTGTGAGAGAGAGGCACTGTGTGGGAGAGAGAGGGGCACCGTCTGTGTGAGAGAGAGGCACTGTGTGTGAGAGAGAGATGCACTGTGTGTGAGAGAGAGGCACTGTGTGTGAGAGAGAGGCACTGTGTGTGAGAGAGAGGCACTGTGTGTGAGACAGAGGCACTGTGTGTGAGACAGAGAGGCACTGTGTGTGAGACAGAGAGGCACTGTGTGTGAGAGAGAGGGGCACGGTGTGTGAGAGAGAGGGGCACTGTGTGTGTGAGAGAGGGTCACTGTGTGTGAGAGAGAGGGGCACTGTGTGTGAGAGAGAGGGTCACTGTGTGTGAGAGAGAGGGGCACTGTGTGTGAGAGAGAGGGGCACTGTGTGTGAGAGAGAGAGAGAGAGGCACTGTGAGAGAGAGAGAGGCACTGTGTGTGAGAGAGAGGGGCACGGTGTGTGAGAGAGAGGGGCACTGTGTGTGTGAGAGAGAGAGGCACTGTGTGTGAGAGAGAGGGGCACGGTGTGTGAGAGAGAGGGGCACTGTGTGTGTGAGAGAGAGAGGCACTGTGTGTGAGAGAGAGGGTCACTGTGTGTGAGAGAGAGGGTCACTGTGTGTGAGAGAGAGGGGCACTGTGTGTGAGAGAAAGGGGCACTGTGTGTGAGAGAGAGAGAGAGGCACTGTGAGAGAGAGAGAGGCACTGTGTGTGAGAGAGAGGGGCACTGTGTGTGAGAGAGAGGGGCACTGTGTGTGAGAGAGAGGGGAACTGTGTGTGTGAGAGAGAGAGAGAGGCACAGTGAGAGAGAGGCACTGTGAGAGAGCGAGAGAGAGGCATTGTGTTTGTGAGAGAGAGGCAATGTGTGTGAGAGAGAGAGGCACTGTGTGTGTGAGAGAGAGAGAGTCACTGTGTGTGAGAGAGAGAGAGTCACTGTGTGTGAGAGAGAGTCACTGTGTGTGAGAGAGAGTCACTGTGTGTGAGAGAGAGTCACTGTGTGTGAGAGAGAGGCACTGTGTGTGAGAGAGAGGCACTGTGTGTGAGAGAGAGGCACTGTGTGTGAGAGAGAGGCACTGTGTGTGAGACAGAGGCACTGTGTGTGAGACAGAGAGGCACTGTGTGTGAGACAGAGAGGCACTGTGTGTGAGAGAGAGTCACTGTGTGTGAGACAGAGGCACTGTGTGTGAGACAGAGAGGCACTGTGTGTGAGACAGAGAGGCACTGTGTGTGAGACAGAGAGGCACTGTGTGTGAGACAGAGAGGCACTGTGTGTGAGAGAGAATCACTGTGTGTGAGACAGAGGCACTGTGTGTGAGACAGAGAGGCACTGTGTGTGAGACAGAGAGGCACTGTGTGTGAGACAGAGAGGCACTGTGTGTGAGACAGAGAGGCACTGTGTGTGAGACAGAGAGGCACTGTGTGTGAGACAGAGAAGCACTGTGTGTGAGACAGAGAGGCACTGTGTGTGAGAGAGAGAGAGGCACTGTGTGTGAGAGAGAGAGGCACTGTGTGTGAGAGAGAGAGAGGCACTGTGTGTGTGGGAGAGAGAGGCACTGTGTGTGTGTGAGAGAGAGGCACTGTGTGTGGGAGAGAGACACTGTGTGGGAGAGAGAGGGGCACCGTCTGTGTGAGAGAGAGGCACCGTCTGTGTGTGAGAGAGAGGTACTGTGTGTGAGAGAGAGAGGCACTGTGTGTGTGAGAGAGAGAGAGAGGCAGTGTGTGTGTGAGAGAGAGAGGCAGTGTGTGTGTGAGAGAGAGAGGCACTGTGTGTGTGAGAGAGAGAGAGTCACTGTGTGTGAGAGAGAGTCACTGTGTGTGAGAGAGAGTCACTGTGTGTGAGAGAGAGTCACTGTGTGTGAGAGAGAGGCACTGTGTGTGAGAGAGAGGCACTGTGTGTGAGAGAGAGGCACTGTGTGTGAGAGAGAGGCACTGTGTGTGAGACAGAGGCACTGTGTGTGAGACAGAGAGGCACTGTGTGTGAGACAGAGAGGCACTGTGTGTGAGACAGAGGCACTGTGTGTGAGACAGAGAGGCACTGTGTGTGAGACAGAGAGGCACTGTGTGTGAGACAGAGAGGCACTGTGTGTGAGACAGAGAGGCACTGTGTGTGAGACAGAGAGGCACTGTGTGTGAGAGAGAGAGAGGCACTGTGTGTGAGAGAGAGAGGCACTGTGTGTGAGAGAGAGAGAGAGGCACTGTGTGTGTGGGAGAGAGAGGCACTGTGTGTGTGTGAGAGAGAGGCACTGTGTGTGTGTGAGAGAGAGGTACTGTGTGTGAGAGAGAGAGAGGCACTGTGTGTGTGAGAGAGAGAGAGGCAGTGTGTGTGTGTGTGTGAGAGAGAGGCACTGTGTGTGTGAGAGAGAGGCACTGTGTGTGAGAGAGGCACTGTGTGTGAGAGAGGCAATATGTGTGAGAGAGGCACTGTGTGAGAGAGAGAGAATGGCACTGTGTGTGTGAGAGAGATAGGCACTGTGTGTGTGAGAGAGAGGCATGGTGTGTGTGAGAGAGAGGCACTGTGTGTGAGAGAGAGAGAGGTACTGTGTGTGTGAGAGAGAGGTACTGTGTGTGTGAGAGAGAGGCACTGTGTGAGAGAGAGGCACTGTGTGAGAGAGAGGCACTGTGTGAGAGAGAGGCACTGTGTGTGAGAGAGAGGCACTGTGTGTGAGAGAGGCACTGTGTGTGAGAGAGGCACTGTGTGTGAGAGAGAGGCACTGTGTGTGAGAGAGAGGCACTGTGTGTGAGAGAGAGGCACTGTGTGTGAGAGAGAGGCACTGTGTGTGAGAGAGAGGCACTGTGTGTGGGAGAGAGACACTGTGTGGGAGAGAGAGGGGCACCGTCTGTGTGAGAGAGAGGCACCGTCTGTGTGAGAGAGAGAGGCACTGTGTGTGTGAGAGAGAGGCACTGTGTGTGAGAGAGAGGCACTGTGTGTGTGAGAGAGAGGCACTGTGTGTGAGAGAGAGGCACTGTGTGTGAGAGAGAGGCACTGTGTGTGAGAGAGAGGCACTGTGTGTGAGAGAGAGGGGCACCGTCTGTGTGAGAGAGAGGCACTGTGTGTGAGAGAGAGATGCACTGTGTGTAAGAGAGAGGCACTGTGTGTGAGAGAGAGGCACTGTGTGTGTGAGAGAGAGGCACTGTGTGTGTGAGAGAGAGGCACTGTGTGTGAGAGAGAGGCACTGTGTGTGAGAGAGAGGCACTGTATGGGAGAGAGAGGGGCACTGTCTGTGTGAGAGAGAGAGGCACTGTCTGTGTGAGAGAGAGAGGCACTGTGTGTGAGAGAGAGAGGCACTGTGTGTAAGAGAGAGAGGCACTGTGTGTAAGAGAGAGGCACTGTGTGTGAGAGAGAGGCACTGTGTGGGAGAGAGAGGGGCACCGTCTGTGTGAGAGAGGGGCACCGTCTGTGTGAGAGAGAGGCACTGTCTGTGTGTGAAAGGGAGGCACTGTCTGTGTGTGAAAGGGAGGCACTGTCTGTGTGTGAGAGAGGCACTGTCTGTGTGTGAGAGAGAGGCACTGTCTGTGTGTGAGAGATGCACTGTCTGTGTGTGAGAGAGGCACTGTGTGTGAGAGAGAGGCACTGTCTGTGTGTGAGAGAGGCACTGTCTGTGTGTGAGAGAGGCACTGTCTGTGTGTGAGAGAGGCACTGTCTGTGTGTGAGAGAGGCACTGTCTGTGTGTGAGAGAGGCACTGTCTGTGTGTGAGAGAGGCACTGTCTGTGTGTGAGAGAGGCACTGTCTGTGTGTGAGAGAGGCACTGTCTGTGTGTGAAAGGGAGGCACTGTCTGTGTGTGAAAGGGAGGCACTGTCTGTGTGTGAGAGAGGCACTGTCTGTGTGTGAGAGAGAGGCACTGTCTGTGTGTGAGAGATGCACTGTCTGTGTGTGAGAGAGGCACTGTGTGTGAGAGAGAGGCACTGTCTGTGTGTGAGAGAGGCACTGTCTGTGTGTGAGAGAGGCACTGTCTGTGTGTGAGAGAGGCACTGTCTGTGTGTGAGAGAGGCACTGTCTGTGTGTGAGAGAGGCACTGTCTGTGTGTGAGAGAGGCACTGTCTGTGTGTGAGAGAGGCACTGTCTGTGTGTGAGAGAGGCACTGTCTGTGTGTGAGAGAGGCACTGTCTGTGTGTGAGAGAGGCACTGTCTGTGTGTGAGAGAGGCACTGTCTGTGTGTGAGGGAGGCACTGTCTGTGTGTGAAAGGGAGGCACTGTCTGTGTGTGAAAGGGAGGCACTGTCTGTGTGTGAAAGGGAGGCACTGTCTGTGTGTGAGAGAGAGGCACTGTCTGTGTGTGTGAGAGAGAGGCACTGTCTGTGTGTGTGAGAGAGAGAGAGAGAGAGAGAGAGAGGCGATGTACCAATAATAACTCAGAGAGTGCAGGGTGAGGGGCGCACAGAATGAGAGTGTGTTCGTTAGTGGGTATACAGTTAGGTAGTTACAGAGTTAGCGACAGAGTTAAAGCTAGTGATAGGGTTAGTGACAGGTTAGGGTTAGTGGTTAAGGTAAGTAATAGAGTTAGGGTTAGTAATAGTTAGGGTTAGTAATAGAGTTAGGGTTAGTAATAGAGTTAGGGTTAGTAATAGAGTTAGGGTTAGTAATAGAGTTAGGGTTAGTAATAGAGTTAGGGTTAGTAATAGAGTTAGGGTTAGTAATAGAGTTAGGGTTAGTAATAGTTAGGGTTAGTAATAGAGTTAGGGTTAGTAATAGTTAGGGTTAGTAATAGTTAGGGTTAGTAATAGAGTTAGGGTTAGTAATATAGTTAGGGTTAGTAATAGAGTTGGGGTTAGTAATAGAGTTGGGGTTAGTAATAGAGTTAGGGTTAGTAATAATTAGGGTTAGTCATAGAGTTGTATTGTATTGTATTGTAACCCCATGGGTTAGGGATGGGGTTAGGGTTAGTGATGGGGTTAGGGTTAGTGATGGGGTTAGTGATGGGGTTAGGGTTAGTGATGGGGTTAGGGTTAGTGATGGGGTTAGGGTTAGTGATTGGGTTAGTGACAGAGTTATGGTTAGTGATGGGGTTAGTGACAGAGTTATGGTTAGTGATGGGGATAGTGACAGAGTTAGGGTTTGTGATGGGGATAGTGACAGGGTTAGTGATTGGGTTAGTGATGGGGTTAAAGTTAGTGATTGGGTTAGTGACAGAGTTAGGGTTAGTGATGGGGTTAGTGACAGAGTTAGGGTTAGTGATGGGGATAGTGACAGAGTTAGGGTTAGTGATGGGGTTAGGGTTAGTGATGGGGTTAGTGACAGGGTTAGGGTTAGTGATGGGGTTAGGGTTAGTGATGGGGTTAGGGTTATTAATGTAGGGCACATTTATAAAAAAAAATTGAGGGGGAGCGTGGCACTGCCATGTCTGTCTGCACTGTGTGTGAGGGGGAGCGTGGCACTGCCATGTCTGTCTGCACTGTGTGTGAGGGGGAGCGTGGCACTGCCATGTCTGTCTGCACTGTGTGTGTGAGGGGGAGCGTGGCACTGCCATGTCTGTCTGCACTGTGTGTGAGGGGGAGCGTGGCACTGCCATGTCTGCACTGTGTGTGTGAGGGGGAGCGTGGCACTGCCATGTCTGTCTGCACTGTGTGTGAGGGGGAGCGTGGCACTGCCATGTCTGCACTGTGTGTGTGAGGGGGAGCGTGGCACTGCCCTGTCTGCACTGTGTGTGTGAGGGGGAGCGTGGCACTGCCATGTCTGCACTGTGTGTGTGAGGGGGAGCGTGGCACTGCCATGTCTGCACTGTGTGTGTGAGGGGGAGCGTGGCACTGCCATGTTTGCACTGTGTGTGAGGGGGAGCGTGGCACTGCCATGTCTGTCTGCACTGTGTGTGTGAGGGGGAGCGTGGCACTGCCATGTCTGCACTGTGTGTGTGAGGGGGATAGTGGCACTGCCATGTCTGCACTGTGTGTGAGGGGGAGCGTGGCACTGCCCTGTCTGCACTGTGTGTGTGAGGGGGAGCGTGGCACTGCCATGTCTGCACTGTGTGTGTGAGGTGAGGCTGGCACTGCCATGTCTGTCTGCACTGTGTGTGAGGGGGAGCGTGGCACTGCCATGTCTGCACTGTGTGTGTGAGGGGGAGGCTGGCACTGCCATGTCTGCACTGTGTGTGTGAGGGGGAGCGTGGCACTGCCATGTCTGCACTGTGTGTGTGAGGGGGAGCGTGGCACTGCCATGTCTGCACTGTGTGTGTGAGGGGGAGAGTGGCACTGCCCTGTCTGCACGGTGTGTGTGATAGGGAGCGTGGCACTGCCATGTCTGCACTGTGTGTGTGAGGGGGAGCGTGGCACTGCCATGTCTGCACTGAGTGTGTGAGGGGGAGCGTGGCACTGCCATGTCTGCACGGTGTGTGTGAGGGGGAGCGTGGCACTGCCATGTCTGCACGGTGTGTGTGAGGGGGAGCGTGGCACTGCCATGTCTGCACGGTGTGTGTGAGGGGGAGCGTGGCACTGCCATGTCTGCACTGTGTGTGTGAGGGGGAGCGTGGCACTGCCATGTCTGCACTGAGTGTGTGAGGGGGAGCGTGGCACTGCCATGTCTGCACGGTGTGTGTGAGGGGGAGCGTGGCACTGCCATGTCTGCACGGTGTGTGTGTGAGGGGGAGCGTGGCACTGCCATGTCTGCACTGTGTGTGTGAGGGGGAGCGTGGCACTGCCATGTCTGCACGGTGTGTGTGAGGGGGAGCGTGGCACTGCCATGTCTGCACTGTGTGTGTGAGGGGGAGGCTGGCACTGCCATGTCTGCACGGTGTGTGTGAGGGGGAGCGTGGCACTGCCATGTCTGCACTGTGTGTGTGAGGGGGAGAGTGGCACTGCCATGTCTGCACTGTGTGTGTGAGGGGGAGGTTGGCACTGCCATGTCTGCACTGTGTGTGTGAGGGGGAGAGTGGCACTGCCATGTCTGCACTGTGTGTGTGAGGGGGAGCGTGGCACTGCCATGTCTGTCTGCACTGTGTGTGTGAGGGGGAGCGTGGCACTGCCATGTCTGCACTGTGTGTGTGAGGGGGAGGTTGGCACTGCCATGTCTGCACTGTGTGTGAGGGGGAGCGTGGCACTGCCATGTCTGTCTGCACTGTGTGTGTGAGGGGGAGCGTGGCACTGCCATGTCTGCACTGTGTGTGTGAGGGGGAGAGTGGCACTGCCATGTCTGCACTGTGTGTGAGGGGGAGCGTGGCACTGCCATGTCTGCACTGTGTGTGAGGGGGAGCGTGGCACTGCCATGTCTGTCTGCACTGTGTGTGAGGGGGAGCGTGGCACTGCCATGTCTGCACGGTGTGTGTGATAGGGAGCGTGGCACTGCCATGTCTGCACTGTGTGTGTGAGGGGGAGCGTGGCACTGCCATGTCTGCACTGAGTGTGTGAGGGGGAGCGTGGCACTGCCATGTCTGCACGGTGTGTGTGAGGGGGAGCGTGGCACTGCCATGTCTGCACGGTGTGTGTGAGGGGGAGCGTGGCACTGCCATGTCTGCACGGTGTGTGTGAGGGGGAGCGTGGCACTGCCATGTCTGCACTGTGTGTGTGAGGGGGAGCGTGGCACTGCCATGTCTGCACTGAGTGTGTGAGGGGGAGCGTGGCACTGCCATGTCTGCACGGTGTGTGTGAGGGGGAGCGTGGCACTGCCATGTCTGCACGGTGTGTGTGTGAGGGGGAGCGTGGCACTGCCATGTCTGCACTGTGTGTGTGAGGGGGAGCGTGGCACTGCCATGTCTGCACGGTGTGTGTGAGGGGGAGCGTGGCACTGCCATGTCTGCACTGTGTGTGTGAGGGGGAGGCTGGCACTGCCATGTCTGCACGGTGTGTGTGAGGGGGAGCGTGGCACTGCCATGTCTGCACTGTGTGTGTGAGGGGGAGAGTGGCACTGCCATGTCTGCACTGTGTGTGTGAGGGGGAGGTTGGCACTGCCATGTCTGCACTGTGTGTGTGAGGGGGAGAGTGGCACTGCCATGTCTGCACTGTGTGTGTGAGGGGGAGCGTGGCACTGCCATGTCTGTCTGCACTGTGTGTGTGAGGGGGAGCGTGGCACTGCCATGTCTGCACTGTGTGTGTGAGGGGGAGGTTGGCACTGCCATGTCTGCACTGTGTGTGAGGGGGAGCGTGGCACTGCCATGTCTGTCTGCACTGTGTGTGTGAGGGGGAGCGTGGCACTGCCATGTCTGCACTGTGTGTGTGAGGGGGAGAGTGGCACTGCCATGTCTGCACTGTGTGTGAGGGGGAGCGTGGCACTGCCATGTCTGCACTGTGTGTGAGGGGGAGCGTGGCACTGCCATGTCTGTCTGCACTGTGTGTGAGGGGGAGCGTGGCACTGCCATGTCTGCACGGTGTATGAGGGGGAGCGTGGCACTGCCATGTCTGTCTGCACGGTGTGTGTGAGGGGGAGCGTGGCACTGCCATGTCTGCACTGTGTGTGTGAGGGGGAGAGTGGCACTGCCATGTCTGCACTGTGTGTGAGGGGGAGCGTGGCACTGCCATGTCTGCACTGTGTGTGTGAAGGGGAGCGTGGCACTGCCATGTCTGCACTGTGTGTGAGGGGGAGCGTGGCACTGCCATGTCTGCACTGTGTGTGAGGGGGAGCGTGGCACTGCCATGTCTGTCTGCACTGTGTGTGAGGGGGAGCGTGGCACTGCCATGTCTGCACGGTGTGTGTGAGGGGGAGCGTGGCACTGCCATGTCTGCACTGTGTGTGAGAGGGGGAGCGTGGCACTGCCATGTCTGCACTGTGTGTGTGAGGGGGAGCGTGGCACTGCCATGTCTGCACTGTGTGTGTGAGGGGGAGGCTGGCACTGCCATGTCTGCACTGTGTGTGTGAGGGGGAGCGTGGCACTGCCATGTCTGCACTGTGTGTGTGAGGGGGAGCGTGGCACTGCCATGTCTGCACTGTGTGTGAGGGGGAGCGTGGCACTGCCATGTCTGTCTGCACTGTGTGTGTGAGGGAGAGCGTGGCACTGCCATGTCTGCACTGTGTGTGTGAGGGGGAGAGTGGCACTGCCATGTCTGCACTGTGTGTGAGGGGGAGCGTGGCACTGCCCTGTCTGCACTGTGTGTGTGAGGGGGAGCGTGGCACTGCCCTGTCTGCACTGTGTGTGTGAGGGGGAGCGTGGCACTGCCATGTCTGCACTGTGTGTGTGAGGGGGAGAGTGGCACTGCCATGTCTGTCTGCACGGTGTGTGAGGGGGAGCGTGGCACTGCCATGTCTGCACTGTGTGTGTGAGGGGGAGAGTGGCACTGCCATGTCTGTCTGCACTGTGTGTGTGAGGGGGAGCGTGGCACTGCCATGTCTGCACTGTGTGTGTGAGGGGGAGGCTGGCACTGCCATGTCTGCACTGTGTGTGAGAGGGGGAGCGTGGCACTGCCATGTCTGCACTGTGTGTGTGAGGGGCAGCGTGGCACTGCCATGTCTGCACTGTGTGTGAGGGGGAGCGTGGCACTGCCATGTCTGTCTGCACGGTGTGTGTGAGGGGGAGGCTGGCACTGCCATGTCTGCACTGTGTGTGTGAGGGGGAGCGTGGCACTGCCATGTCTGCACTGTGTGTGAGGGGGAGCGTGGCACTGCCATGTCTGTCTGCACTGTGTGTGAGGGGGAGCGTGGCACTGCCATGTCTGCACGGTGTATGAGGGGGAGCGTGGCACTGCCATGTCTGTCTGCACGGTGTGTGTGAGGGGGAGGCTGGCACTGCCATGTCTGCACTGTGTGTGTGAGGGGGAGCGTAGCACTGCCATGTCTGCATGGTGTATGAGGGGGAGCGTGGCACTGCCATGTCTGTCTGCACTGTGTGTGAGGGGGAGCGTGGCACTGCCATGTCTGTCTGCACTGTGTGTGAGGGGGAGCGTGGCACTGCCATGTCTGTCTGCACTGTGTGTGAGGGGGAGCGTGGCACTGCCATGTCTGTCTGCACTGTGTGTGAGGGGGAGGTTGGCACTGCCATGTCTGTCTGCACTGTGTGTGAGGGGGAGCGTGGCACTGCCATGTCTGCACTGTGTGTGTGAGGGGGAGCGTGGCACTGCCATGTCTGCACTGAGTGTGTGAGGGGGAGCGTGGCACTGCCATGTCTGTCTGCACTGTGTGTGTGAGGGGGAGCGTGGCACTGCCATGTCTGTCTGCACTGTGTGTGTGAGGGGGAGCGTGGCACTGCCATGTCTGCACTGTGTGTGAGGGGGAGCGTGGCACTGCCATGTCTGCACTGTGTGTGTGAGGGGGAGCGTGGCACTGCCATGTCTGCACTGTGTGTGAGGGGGAGGTTGGCACTGCCATGTCTGCACTGTGTGTGTGAGGGGGAGGCTGGCACTGCCATGTCTGCACGGTGTGTGTGAGGGGGAGCGTGGCACTGCCATGTCTGCACGGTGTGTGTGAGGGGGAGCGTGGCACTGCCATGTCTGCACTGTGTGTGTGAGGGGGGGCGTGGCACTGCCATGTCTGCACTGTGTGTGAGGGGGAGCGTGGCACTGCCATGTCTGTTTGCACTGTGTGTGAGGGGGAGCGTGGCACTGCCATGTCTGCACGGTGTGTGAGGGGGAGCGTGGCACTGCCATGTGGCCCCACCTCCTGACTCCCCCCGCTCTCACCTGCAGTTTCCACCAGTGCGAGGGTCTTCAGCCGGCATTTTGCCAGCAGCTCCTGCAGCTCCCGAAACGTAGAGCTCAGAATCACAAAGGGGACGTCCCGCAGCATGATGTCCTCAACGCGCACATTATACCGCCTGCGGGATACATATATATACCGTATACTGAACACTGCTTAGATAATATTGGCCTAAAGTTCCTAGGGTAATACAACACACCCACCTCTACCCCAATGTAATACTCCTCCCTGCCTGGGATAATACCCCCCCGGGGTGATACTCACACCTCCCTGCCTGGGATAACACTCCCCAAGGGTTAATACTCACACCTCCCTGCCTGGGATAATACCCCCCCAGGGTAATACTCCTCCCTGCCTGGGATAACACTCCCCCCGGGATAATACTCGCACCTCCCTGCCTGGGATAACACTCCCACCGGGGTAATACTCACACCTCCCTGCCTGGGATAACACTCCCCCGGGGTAATACTCATACCTCCCTGCCTGGGATAATACTCACACCTCCCTGCCTGGGATAATACTCACACCTCCCTGCCTGGGATAATACTCACACCTCCCTGCCTGGGATAATACTCACACCTCCCTGCCTGGGATAATACTCACACCTCCCTGCCTGGGATAACACTCCCCCGGGGTAATACTCACACCTCCCTGCCCGGGGTAATACTCACACCTCCCTGCCTGGGATAATACTCACACCTCCCTGCCTGGGATAACACTCCCCCCGGGGTAATATTCACACCTCCCTGCCTGGGATAACACTCCCCCGGGGTAATACTCATACCTCCCTGCCTAGGATAATACTCACACCTCCCTGCCTGGGATAATACTCACACCTCCCTGCCTGGGATAACACTCCCCCGGGGTAATACTCACACCTCCCTGCCCGGGGTAATACTCACACCTCCCTGCCTGGGATAATACCCCCCCCCCCCGGGGTAATAATCACACCTCCCTGCCTGGGATGATACCCCCCCCCCCGGGGTGATACTCACACCTCCCTGCCTGGGATAATACTCACACCTCCCTGCCTGGGATAATACTCCCCCAGGGGTAATACTCACACCTCCCTGCCTGGGATAATACCCCCCCCCCCCCCCCCCCGGGGTGATACTCACACCTCCCTGCCTGGGATAACACTCCCCCGGGGTAATAATCACACCTCCCTGCCCGGGGTAATACTCACACCTCCCTGCCTGGGATAATACTCCCCCAGGGGTAATACTCACACCTCCCTGCCTGGGATAATACTCACACCTCCCTGCCTGGGATAATACCCCCCCCCCCCCGGGGTGATACTCACTCCTGGTGCCCCCAGCCCAGCTCCGGCAGGTAGGGCAGCTTCTTGATGCGGATTATGCTGTCGTACAGAGACGGCTGCAGACTTTGCGCCACCGCGTTCGCCAGAATCACCGCGATCATCACGGGCAGAATGTGAGAGATCTGCCCCGTCAGCTCAAACACAATGACAGCCGTGGACACCGTGTGCGTGACCGCGCCAGAGAGAGCCGCCGCGCCTGCGGGGTAGCACGGAGAGGGGGGTAAGAGAGCGGGGGGGAGGGGCAGGCGCTGTGTGTGGGGTGTAGAGATGCGGGCGTCCTTCTTACCAACCACAGCGTAGCCGCCCGGAACAATCCGATACGTGTTTCCATCCGTGTGAATCCCGTCAGGAAACCACGCGGCCATGCTCTCGCCCACCAAGCGGCCAAACGCCGCCCCTGCAGGGAGGACACGGGCAGAGCCAGGCACTGAGACGGGGCAAAGGGAGTGAGAGGGGGCACACAGGGTACAGGGAGTGGGGGGGGGGAGAGTGCGGGCACACAGAAAAATAGGGGAGGGGCACAGAGAGAGCACAGGGAGTGGGGGGGGGGAGAGTGCGGGCACAGAGAAAAATAGGGGAGGGGCACAGAGAGAGCACAGGGAGTGGGGGGGGGGAGAGTGTGGGCACAGAAAAATAGGGGAGGGGCACAGAGAGAGCACAGGGAGTGGGGGGGGGGAGAGAGTGCGGGCACAGAGAAAAATAGGGGAGGGGCACAGAGAGAGCACAGGGAGTGGGGGGGGGGAGAGAGTGTGGGCACAGAGAAAAATAGGGGAGGGGCACAGAGAGAGCACAGGGAGTGGGGGGGGGAGTGCGGGCACAGAGAAAAATAGGGGAGGGGCACAGAGAGAGCACAGGGAGTGGGGGGGAGGAGAGAGTGCGGGCACAGAGAAAAATAGGGGAGGGGCACAGAGAGAGCACAGGGAGTGGGGGGGGGGGAGAGAGTGCGGGCACAGAGAAAAATAGGGGAGGGGCACAGAGAGAGCACAGGGAGTGGGGGGGGGGGGAGAGAGTGGGGGGCACACGGGGAGTGGGAGGGAGAGAGTGGGGGGCACAGAAATAGGGAGTAAGAGCGCGGGGCGGCACAGAGATAGAGAGTGGGGGGCACAGAGAGACAGAAATAGGGGGATAAGAGGGTACAGGGAGTGGGGGGACAGTAGGAGAGAGGGGAAGCACACAGAGTTTGGGGCACAGAGAGAAAATGAGAGGGCAGTAAGAGAGTGGGGAGACAGAGAGAGTGGGGGGCAGTAAGACAGAGAGGGGGCAGTAAGAGAGGCGCAGCACAGAGAGAGTGGGGGATGGTCACAGAGAGAGAGAGTGGGGCTGTGAGTGGGGGGTACTGAGAAATGTTAGTGAGGGGGGAGGGAGCAGCATTGATACTGAGGAGGGTAACGTTGAAGAGAATGAGCACGATCCTTTCCAGTAATTACACGTGTGAGCGGATGTGGGGGATTCGATGTCATGCGCTCTCTTTAGAGGACACCCTCCTGATGATGTCACAGAATTACACTGATGATGTCATGTGAACAGTAACTCACCAATCACAAAGACGGGCATGAAGGCTCCACATGGCACGGGGATTGTGGTGGCTAAAGCAGACATCCAAAACTGACAGTGACAACAGAGAGAGAAGAGCGAGCAGCGGAGGGAGAGGGAGAAGTGAGGTCCGAAGAGAGATAAAGGGAGAAGAGAGAGGGTAGCAGGGGGAGAGAAGAGATGGGGAGGTCAGAGCACATGCCCCCTGAGAGCGAGCAAAGCCCCCCACACTCCCCCAAACGTGTCTTATCGCCCCTCTCTTTCAGAAGCATGCCCACCCTCCTCCCATTCTAATCCCCTGAATCTCCCCTCCCCCCTCCCATATTCCTGAGGGGGGACAGCCCTCCCCCTCGTCCCTGCGGCCCCTTGCCTGCAGCAGATACTTAGTGGGGTCTCGCTCACCTTCATTACGATGAAGACCACCAGAGTGATGAAGACATTGGCGCTGGGGTGTTTCCAAGCGCTGGAAATCCCGCTGTCCATAAACTCGTGCGAGACGCCCTGCTGCACCCACGTGCAGTTATCAAACAGCGTGACCAGGGTCTCCTTCTGCGTCAGCTGTGGGGGGGGGGGCATGTGAGGACAATCAGTCTGTGCCATCCCCCATACTCCTCTCTTCTGTAACGCGACTTCCCACCCTGCCCTACAACCTCTGTGCCTCCTCTGGCCACTTACCTGTCCGGCCATGAACTGTCCGAATCCTGGAGGGAAGGTCAGAGTGGAGATGAGGAGAGTGACCAGAGCGGGGAACAGCAGGCGCCTGGAGGTGGGAGCAGGGAGAGGGGTCACCGGTTAGACAGCGGCGGATATATTGTGACGCTCCTGCGCGTGTAGATATATTGTGACGCTCCTGTGTGCGTGGATATATTGTGATGCGCCTGTGGGTGTGGATATGTTGTGACCCTCCTATGTGTGTGGATATATAGTGACGCGCCTGTGTGCGTGGATATATTGTGACGCTCCTGCGCGTGTGGATATATTGTGACGCTCCTGTGCGTGTGGATATATTGTGACGCTCCTGTGTGCGTGGATATATTGTGATGCGCCTGTGGGTGTGGATATGTTGTGACGCTCCTGTGGGTGTGGATATATAGTGACGCGCCTGTGTGCGTGGATATATTGTGACACGCCTGTGTGCGTGGATATATTGTGATGCGCCTGTGGGTGTGGATATGTTGTGACGTTCCTGTGGGTGTGGATATATAGTGACGCGCCTGTGTGCGTGGATATATTGCGACGCGCCTGTGTGCGTGGATATATTGTGACACGCCTGTGGGTGTGGATATATTGTGACACGCCTGTGTGCGTGGATATATTGTGACACGCCTGTGGGTGTGGATATATTGTGATGCGCCTGTGGGTGTGGATATATTGTGACGCGCCTGTGGGTGTGGATATATTGTGACGCTCCTGTGCGTGTGGATATATTGTGACGCTCCTGTGTGCGTGGATATATTGTGATGCGCCTGTGGGTGTGGATATGTTGTGACGCTCCTGTGGGTGTGGATATATAGTGACGCGCCTGTGTGCGTGGATATATTGCGACGCGCCTGTGTGCGTGGATATATTGTGACACGCCTGTGGGTGTGGATATATTGTGATACGCCTGTGTGCATGGATATATTGTGACACGCCTGTGTGCGTGGATATATTGTGACATGCCTGTGGGTGTGGATATATTGTGACGCGCCTGTGGGTGTGGATATATTGTGACGCGCCTGGGGGTGTGGATATATTGTGACGCGCCTGTGGGTGTGGATAAAATTATGACGCGCCTGTGTGTGTGGATATATTATGACACGCCTGTGTGCGTGGATATATTGTGACACGCCTGTGTGCGTGGATATATTGTGACACGCCTGTGGGTGTGGATATATTGTGATGCGCCTGTGGGTGTGGATATATTGTGACGCGCCTGTGGGTGTGGATATATTGTGACGCTCCTGTGTGCGTGGATATATTGTGATGCGCCTGTGGGTGTGGATATGTTGTGACGCTCCTGTGGGTGTGGATATATAGTGACGCGCCTGTGTGCGTGGATATATTGTGACACGCCGGTGTGCGTGGATATATTGTGATGCGCCTGTGGGTGTGGATATGTTGTGACGTTCCTGTGGGTGTGGATATATAGTGACGCGCCTGTGTGCGTGGATATATTGCGACGCGCCTGTGTGCGTGGATATATTGTGACACGCCTGTGGGTGTGGATATATTGTGATACGCCTGTGTGCGTGGATATATTGTGACACGCCTGTGTGCGTGGAAATATTGTGACATGCCTGTGGGTGTGGATATATTGTGACGCGCCTGTGGGTGTGGATATATTGTGACGCGCCTGTGGGTGTGGATATATTGTGACGCGCCTGTGGGTGTGGATAAAATTATGACGCGCCTGTGTGTGTGGATATATTGTGACGCGCCTGTGGGTGTGGATATATTGTGACGCTCCTGTGGGTGTGGATATATTGTGACGCTCCTGTGGGTGTGGATATATTGTGACGGGCCTGTGTGTGTGGATATATTGTGACGCGCCTGTGTGTGTGGATCTATTGTGACGCGCCTGTGGGTGTGGATATATTGTGATGCGCCTGTGGGTGTGGATAAATTGTGACGCTCCTGTGGGTGTGGATATATTGTGACGCTCCTGTGGGTGTGGATATATTGTGACGCTCCTGTGGGTGTGGATATATTGTGACGCTCCTGTGGGTGTGGATATATTGTGACACGCCTGTGTGCGTGGATATATTGTGACACGCCTGTGTGCGTGGATATATTGTGACACGCCTGGCCTGTGTGCGTGGATATATTGTGACACGCCTGTGTGCGTGGATATATTGTGACACGCCTGTGTGCGTGGATATATTGTGACACGCCTGTGTGCGTGGATATATTGTGACACGCCTGGCCTGTGTGCGTGGATATATTGTGACACGCCTGTGTGCGTGGATATATTGTGACACGCCTGTGTGCGTGGATATATTGTGACACGCCTGGCCTGTGTGCGTGGATATATTGTGACACGCCTGTGTGCGTGGATACTCCTGTTTCTCTCCCCTCCGCACACTCACTTCTTCATCAGGAATCTGTTAATCGATTTCTGCTTCCTCATAAACTGAACAATCTTCCGATTCAGAAGCACGAACAGAGCGCCCCCAAAGCCACTCGCAATCCTGAGAGCAGGCGGGGTCAGAGAGAGAGGGCGGGGTCAGAGAGAGGGGCGGGGTCAGAGAGAGGGGCGGGGTCAGAGAGATGGGCGGGGTCAGAGAGAGAGGGCGGGGTCAGAGAGAGGGGCGGGGTCAGAGAGAGAGGGCGGGGTCAGAGAGAGAGAGGGCGGGGTCAGAGAGAGAGGGCGGGGTCAGAGAGAGAGGGCGGGGTCAGAGAGAGGGACAGGGTCAGAGAGAGAGGGCGGGGTCAGAGAGAGAGGGCGGGGTCAGAGAGAGAGGGCGGGGTCAGAGAGAGAGGGCGGGGTCAGAGAGGGAGGGCGGGGTCAGAGAGAGAGGGCGGGGTCAGAGAGAGGGGCGGGGTCAGACAGAGGGGCAGGGGCAGAGAGTGGGGCGGGGTCAGAGAGAGGAGGCGTGCTCAGAGAGAGGGGTGGGGTTAGAGAGAGGGGCAGGGTCAGAGAGGGGTGGGATCAGAGATACAGAGGGGTGGAGTCAAAGAGCAAGAGGATGAGGCGGGGTCAAAAAGAGGAGGGGCGGGGATAGATTGAGGGATAAAGAGAGGGGGCGGGGTTAGAGAGAGACTGAGGGCGGGGTCAGAAAGAGAGAGGCGGGTAAGGCAAATGAGGACTAGAGCAGCTATAAGATCAGGAAAGGGTCATGGAAAGGTTATGAGCGGGTCATAGAGAGGTCAGGAGCGGGCAAGAGATTTCATGAGCGGGTTAGAGGTGAGGAGCGGGTCATAGAGAGAGGTGAGGAGCGGGTCAGAGAGGTGAGGAGAGGGTCAGAGAGAGAGGTCAGGAGTGGGTCATAGAGAGAGGTCAGGAGCAGGTCAGAGAGGTGAGGAGCGGGTCATAGAGAGGTGAGGAGCGGGTCATAGAGAGAGGTGAGGAGCGGGTCAGAGAGGTGAGGAGAGGGTCAGAGAGAGAGGTCAGGAGTGGGTCATAGAGAGAGGTCAGGAGCGGGTCATAGAGAGGTGAGGAGCGGGTCATAGAGAGGTGAGGAGCGGGTCATAGAGAGGTGAGGAGCGGGTCAGAGAGAGGTCGGGAGCGGGTCAGAGAGAGGTCGTGGAGCGGGTCAGAGAGAGGTCGGGAGCGGGTCAGAGAGAGGTGAGGAGCAGGTCAGAGAGAGGTCGGGAGCGGGTGAGAGGTCGGGAGCGGGTGAGAGAGAGGTCGGGAGCGGGTGAGAGAGGTCGGGAGCGGGTGAGAGAGAGGTCGGGAGCGGGTGAGAGAGAGGTCGGGAGCGGGTGAGAGAGAGGTCGGGAGCGGGTTAGAGAGAGGTCGGGAGCGGGTTAGAGAGAGGTCGGGAGCGGGTTAGAGAGAGGTCGAGAGCGGGTTAGAGAGAGGTCGAGAGCGGGTTAGAGAGAGGTGAGGGTGAGACTCAGGAGATCACAGGATGCAATGCTCTGTCACTGACTCACTATTGAAACTCACCCAATCACAGCAAATGCTGGGAGTTCCTGCAGGTCAAACGGGAAGTCGAGACGAAAGCGCGTCTTAAACAGCGCTGTGATTGTCTCTAAAAGGGGGAGAAACAGGGAGAGAAAGAAGGGGAGAGAGAGAGGGAGAACCGGCATGTATATGCGTGTATGTGTGTGTATGTGTGTGTATGTGTGTGTATGTGTGTGTATGTGTGTGTATGTGTGTATATGCGTGTATGTGTGTGTATGCGTGTATGTGTGTATATGCGTGTATGTGTGTAAGGGGAGTGTAAGTAAGATTTTTTAAAATTAAATTTAAATTAAAAAAAGTTTAATAACACACACACACACACACACACACACACACACACACACACACACACACACACACACACACACACATTTGAGGGCAGGCAGTGGGGCTGCATTTCTATCCTGCGTATAACCCCGGGGCTGCATTTCTATCCTGCGTATAACCCCGGGGCTGCATTTCTATCCTGCGTATAACCTCGGGGCTGCATTTCTATCCTGCGTATAACCTCGGGGCTGCATTTCTTTCCTGCGTATAACGCTCTGGCTGCATTTCTATCCTGCGTATAACCCCGGGGCTGCATTTCTATCCTGCGTATAACCTCGGGGCTGCATTTCTATCCTGCATATAACCCCGGGGCTGCATTTCTATCCTGCGTATAACCTCGGGGCTGCATTTCTATCCTGCGTATAACCCCGGGGCTGCATTTCTATCCTGCGTATAACGCTGGGGCTGCATTTCTATCCTGCGTATAACCTCGGGGCTGCATTTCTATCCTGCGTATAACGCTGGGGCTGCATTTCTATCCTGCGTATAACGCTGGGGCTGCATTTCTATCCTGCGTATAACGCTGGGGCTGCATTTCTATCCTGCGTATAACCTCGGGGCTGCATTTCTATCCTGCGTATAACCCCGGGGCTGCATTTCTATCCTGCATATAACCCCGGGGCTGCATTTCTATCCTGCGTATAACGCTGGGGCTGCATTTCTATCCTGCGTATAACCCCGGGGCTGCATTTCTATCCTGCGTATAACCCCGGGGCTGCATTTCTATCCTGCGTATAACGCGGGGGCTGCATTTCTATCCTGCGTATAACGCTGGGGCTGCATTTCTATCCTGCGTATAACCCCGGGGCTGCATTTCTATCCTGCATATAACCCCGGGGCTGCATTTCTATCCTGCGTATAACGCTGGGGCTGCATTTCTATCCTGCGTATAACGCGGGGGCTGCATTTCTATCCTGCGTATAACGCTGGGGCTGCATTTCTATCCTGCGTATAACCCCGGGGCTGCATTTCTATCCTGCGTATAACCCCGGGGCTGCATTTCTATCCTGCGTATAACGCTGGGGCTGCATTTCTATCCTGCGTATAACCCCGGCACTGCATTTCTATCCTGCGTATAACCTCGGGGCTGCATTTCTATCCTGCGTATAACCCCGGGGCTGCATTTCTATCCTGCGTATAACGCTGGGGCTGCATTTCTATCCTGCGTATAACCTCGGGGCTGCATTTCTATCCTGCGTATAACCCCGGGGCTGCATTTCTATCCTGCATATAACCCCGGGGCTGCATTTCTATCCTGCGTATAACGCTGGGGCTGCATTTCTATCCTGCGTATAACCTCGGGGCTGCATTTCTATCCTGCGTATAACCCCGGGGCTGCATTTCTATCCTGCGTATAACGCTGGGGCTGCATTTCTATCCTGCGTATAACGCTGGGGCTGCATTTCTATCCTGCGTATAACCCCGGGGCTGCATTTCTATCCTGCGTATAACGCTGGGGCTGCATTTCTATCCTGCGTATAACCCCGGGGCTGCATTTCTATCCTGCATATAACCCCGGGGCTGCATTTCTATCCTGCGTATAACCCCGGGGCTGCATTTCTATCCTGCATATAACCCCGGGGCTGCATTTCTATCCTGCGTATAACCCCGGGGCTGCATTTCTATCCTGCGTATAACCCCGGGGCTGCATTTCTATCCTGCATATAACCCCGGGGCTGCATTTCTATCCTGCGTATAACGCTGGGGCTGCATTTCTATCCTGCGTATAACGCGGGGGCTGCATTTCTATCCTGCGTATAACCTCGGGGCTGCATTTCTATCCTGCGTATAACGCTGGGGCTGCATTTCTATCCTGCGTATAACGCTGGGGCTGCATTTCTATCCTGCGTATAACGCTGGGGCTGCATTTCTATCCTGCGTATAACCCCGGGGCTGCATTTCTATCCTGCGTATAACCCCGGGGCTTAATTTCTATCCTGCGTATAACCCCGGGGCTGCATTTCTATCCTGCGTATAACCCCGGGGCTGCATTTCTATCCTGCGTATAACCCCGGGGCTGCATTTCTATCCTGCGTATAACCTCGGGGCTGCATTTCTATCCTGCGTATAACCCCGGGGCTGCATTTCTATCCTGCGTATAACCTCGGGGCTGCATTTCTATCCTGCGTATAACCCTGGGGCTGCATTTCTATCCTGCATATAACCCCGGGGCTGCATTTCTATCCTGCGTATAACCCCGGGGCTGCATTTCTATCCTGCGTATAATGCTGGGGCTGCATTTCTATCCTGCGTATAACCTCGGGGCTGCATTTCTATCCTGCGTATAACCCCGGGGCTGCATTTCTATCCTGCGTATAACCCCGGGGCTTCATTTCTATCCTGCGTATAACCCCGGGGCTTAATTTCTATCCTGCGTATAACCCCGGGGCTGCATTTCTATCCTGTGTATAACCCCGGGGCTGCATTTCTATCCTGCGTATAACCCCGGGACTGCATTTCTATCCTGCGTATAACCCCGGGGCTGCATTTCTATCCTGCGTATAACGCGGGGGCTGCATTTCTATCCTGCGTATAACCTCGGGGCTGCATTTCTATCCTGCGTATAACGCCGGGGCTGCATTTCTATCCTGCGTATAACGCCGGGGCTGCATTTCTATCCTGCGTATAACCCCGGGGCTGCATTTCTATCCTGCGTATAACGCGGGGGCTGCATTTCTATCCTGCGTATAACGCGGGGGCTGCATTTCTATCCTGCGTATAACGCCGGGGCTGCATTTCTATCCTGCGTATAACCCCGGGGCTGCATTTCTATCCTGCGTATAACCTCGGGGCTGCATTTCTATCCTGCGTATAACCCCGGGGCTGCATTTCTATCCTGCGTATAACCTCAGGGCTGCATTTCTATCCTGCGTATAACCCCGGGGCTGCATTTCTATCCTGCGTATAACGCTGGGGCTGCATTTCTATCCTGCGTATAACGCTGGGGCTGCATTTCTATCCTGCGTATAACGCTGGGGCTTCATTTCTATCCTGCGTATAACGCGGGGGCTGCATTTCTATCCTGCGTATAATGCGGGGGCTGCATTTCTATCCTGCGTATAACCCCGGGGCTGCATTTCTATCCTGCGTATAACCTCGGGGCTGCATTTCTATCCTGCGTATAACGCTGGGGCTGCATTTCTATCCTGCGTATAACGCTGGGGCTGCATTTCTATCCTGCGTATAACCCCGGGGCTGCATTTCTATCCTGCGTATAACCCCGGGGCTGCATTTCTATCCTGCGTATAACCTCGGGGCTGCATTTCTATCCTGCGTATAACCCCGGGGCTGCATTTCTATCCTGCGTATAACCCCGGGGCTGCATTTCTATCCTGCGTATAACCCCGGGGCTGCATTTCTATCCTGCGTATAACACTGGGGCTGCATTTCTATCCTGCGTATAACCCCGGGGCTGCATTTCTATCCTGCGTATAACCCCGGGACTGCATTTCTATCCTGCGTATAACGCTGGGGCTGCATTTCTATCCTGCGTATAACCCCGGGACTGCATTTCTATCCTGCGTATAACCCCGGGGCTTAATTTCTATCCTGCGTATAACCCCGGGGCTGCATTTCTATCCTGCGTATAACGCTGGGGCTTCATTTCTATCCTGCGTATAACGCTGGGGCTGCATTTCTATCCTGCGTATAACCCCGGGGCTGCATTTCTATCCTGCGTATAACCCCGGGGCTGCATTTCTATCCTGCGTATAACCCCGGGGCTGCATTTCTAGCCTGCGTATAACGCTGGGGCTGCATTTCTATCCTGCGTATAATGCTGGGGCTGCATTTCTATCCTGCGTATAACCCGGGGGCTGCATTTCTATCCTGCGTATAACCCCGGGGCTGCATTTCTATCCTGCGTATAACGCTGGGGCTGCATTTCTATCCTGCGTATAACGCTGAGGCTGCATTTCTATCCTGCGTATAACCCCGGGGCTGCATTTCTAACCTGCGTATAACGCTGGGGCTGCATTTCTATCCTGCGTATAACGCTGGGACTGCATTTCTATCCTGCATATAACCCCGGGGCTGCATTTCTATCCTGCGTATAACCCCGGGGCTGCATTTCTATCCTGCGTATAACGCTGGGGCTGCATTTCTATCCTGCGTATAACCCCGGGGCTGCATTTCTATCCTGCGTATAACCCCGGGGCTGCATTTCTATCCTGCGTATAACGCTGGGGCTGCATTTCTATCCTGCGTATAACGCTGGGGCTGCATTTCTATCCTGCGTATAACCCCGGGACTGCATTTCTATCCTGCGTATAACCCCGGGGCTGCATTTCTATCCTGCGTATAACGCTGGGGCTGCATTTCTATCCTGCGTATAACGCTGGGGCTGCATTTCTATCCTGCGTATAACCCCGGGGCTGCATTTCTATCCTGCGTATAACGCTGGGGATGCATTTCTATCCTGCGTATAACCCCGGGGCTGCATTTCTATCCTGCGTATAACCCCGGCACTGCATTTCTATCCTGCGTATAACCCCGGGGCTGCATTTCTATCCTGCGTATAACCCCGGGGCTGCATTTCTATCCTGCGTATAACCCCGGGGCTGCATTTCTATCCTGCGTATAACCTCGGGGCTGCATTTCTATCCTGCGTATAACCTCGGGGCTGCATTTCTATCCTGCGTATAACCCCGGGGCTGCATTTCTATCCTGCGTATAACCCCGGGGCTGCATTTCTATCCTGCGTATAACCTCAGGGCTGCATTTCTATCCTGCGTATAACGCTGGGGCTTCATTTCTATCCTGCGTATAATGCTGGGGCTGCATTTCTATCCTGCGTATAACCCGGGGGCTGCATTTCTATCCTGCGTATAACCCCGGGGCTGCATTTCTATCCTGCGTATAACCCCGGGGCTGCATTTCTATCCTGCGTATAACCCCGGGGCTGCATTTCTATCCTGCGTATAACGCTGGGGCTGCATTTCTATCCTGCGTATAACGCTGGGGCTGCATTTCTATCCTGCGTATAACCTCGGGGCTGCATTTCTATCCTGCGTATAACCCCGGGGCTGCATTTCTATCCTGCGTATAACGCTGGGACTGCATTTCTATCCTGCATATAACCCCGGGGCTGCATTTCTATCCTGCGTATAACCCCGGGGCTGCATTTCTATCCTGCGTATAACGCTGGGGCTGCATTTCTATCCTGCGTATAACGCTGGGGCTGCATTTCTATCCTGCGTATAACCCCGGGGCTGCATTTCTATCCTGCGTATAACCCCGGGGCTGCATTTCTATCCTGCGTATAACGCTGGGGCTGCATTTCTATCCTGCGTATAACCCCGGGGCTGCATTTCTATCCTGCGTATAACCCCGGGGCTGCATTTCTATCCTGCGTATAACCCCGGGGCTGCATTTCTATCCTGCGTATAACCCCGGGGCTGCATTTCTATCCTGCGTATAACACTGGGGCTGCATTTCTATCCTGCGTATAACCTCGGGGCTGCATTTCTATCCTGCGTATAACCCCGGGGCTGCATTTCTATCCTGCGTATAACCCCGGGGCTGCATTTCTATCCTGCGTATAACCTCAGGGCTGCATTTCTATCCTGCGTATAACGCTGGGGCTTCAATTCTATTCTGCGTATAACCCCGGGACTGCATTTCTATCCTGCGTATAACGCTGGGGCTGCATTTCTATCCTGCGTATAACGCTGGGGCTGCATTTCTATCCTGCGTATAACGCTGGGGCTGCATTTCTATCCTGCGTATAACCCCGGGGCTGCATTTCTATCCTGCGTATAATGCTGGGGCTGCATTTCTATCCTGCGTATAACCTCGGGGCTGCATTTCTATCCTGCGTATAACGCTGGGGCTGCATTTCTATCCTGCGTATAACGCTGGGGCTGCATTTCTATCCTGCGTATAACCCCGGGGCTGCATTTCTATCCTGCGTATAACGCTGGGGCTGCATTTCTATCCTGCGTATAACCTCGGGGCTTCATTTCTATCCTGCGTATAACCCCGGGGCTGCATTTCTATCCTGCGTATAACCCCGGGGCTGCATTTCTATCCTGCGTATAACCTCGGAGCTGCATTTCTATCCTGCGTATAACGCTGGGGCTGCATTTCTATCCTGCGTATAACCCCGGGGCTGCATTTCTATCCTGCGTATAACCCCGGGGCTGCATTTCTATCCTGCGTATAACCTCGGGGCTGCATTTCTATCCTGCGTATAACCTCGGGGCTGCATTTCTATCCTGCGTATAACCCCGGGGCTGCATTTCTATCCTGCGTATAACGCTGGGGCTGCATTTCTATCCTGCGTATAACGCTGGGGCTGCATTTCTATCCTGCGTATAACGCTGGGGCTGCATTTCTATCCTGCGTATAACCCCGGGACTGCATTTCTATCCTGCGTATAACGCTGGGGCTGCATTTCTATCCTGCGTATAACCCCGGGGCTGCATTTCTATCCTGCGTATAACCTCGGGGCTGCATTTCTATCCTGCATATAACCCCGGGGTTGCATTTCTATCCTGTGTATAACCCCGGGGCTGCATTTCTATCCTGCGTATAACGCTGGGGCTGCATTTCTATCCTGCGTATAACCCCGGGGCTGCATTTCTATCCTGCGTATAACCCCGGGGCTGCATTTCTATCCTGCGTATAACGCTGGGGCTGCATTTCTATCCTGCGTATAACCCCGGGGCTGCATTTCTATCCTGCGTATAACCCCGGGGCTGCATTTCTATCCTGCGTATAACGCTGGGGCTGCATTTCTATCCTGCGTATAACGCTGGGGCTGCATTTCTATCCTGCGTATAACCCCGGGGCTGCATTTCTATCCTGCGTATAACCTCGGGGCTGCATTTCTATCCTGCGTATAACGCTGGGGCTGCATTTCTATCCTGCGTATAACGCGAGGGCTGCATTTCTATCCTGCGTATAACCCCGGGGCTGCATTTCTATCCTGCGTATAACCTCGGGGCTGCATTTCTATCCTGCGTATAACGCTGGGGCGGCATTTCTATCCTGCGTATAACGCGGGGGCTGCATTTCTATCCTGCGTATAACCCCGGGGCTGCATTTCTATCCTGCGTATAACGCTGGGGCTGCATTTCTATCCTGCGTATAACGCTGGGGCTGCATTTCTATCCTGCGTATAACGCGGGGGCTGCATTTCTATCCTGCGTATAACCCCGGGGCTGCATTTCTATCCTGCGTATAACGCTGGGGCTGCATTTCTATCCTGCGTATAACGCGGGGGCTGCATTTCTATCCTGCGTATAACCCCGGGGCTGCATTTCTATCCTGCGTATAACGCGGGGGCTGCATTTCTATCCTGCGTATAACCCCGGGGCTGCATTTCTATCCTGCGTATAACCTCGGGGCTGCATTTCTATCCTGCGTATAACCTCGGGGCTGCATTTCTATCCTGCGTATAACGCGGGGGCTGCAGAATAGAGAGAGAATGTGGAAGTCGCATGATGAGGGTGAGCAGACATATGGGGGTTATTCATTAGACCGGGATAGTGCTGATCGGGCGGCTGCAGACATTGAATAGGCGTTTCCGCACAGTGTTCCCCGCAGGACGTGGCACCACATTTACCTTCGTCTTTGTTCCACACGGCGAGGACACGGAATATAAATGCACTGAACGTGGCAGCAAAAAAACCACGCCAGTAATTTCTAACGGCGAAAAACGTTGAGGTGACTTCAATACTGAACAGGACTCCTGAAATCAGGAGAGGAGACACTTAATACCCCTCACACGCCTCCTCCTGTGTCCTCCCCCCTCACACGCCTCCTCCTGTGTCCTCCCCCCTCACACGCCTCCTCCTGTGTCCTCCCCCTCACACGCCTCCTCCTGTGTCCTCCCCCTCACATGCCTCCTCCTGTGTCCTCCCCCCTCACACGCCTCCTCCTGTGTCCTCCCCCCTCACACGCCTCCTCCTGTGTCCTCCCCCCTCACACGCCTCCTCCTGTGTCCTCCCCTCACACGCCTCCTCCTGTGTACTCCCCCCTCACACGCCTCCTCCTGTGTCCTCCCCCCTCACACGCCTCCTCCTGTGTCCTCCCCCTCACACGCCTCCTCCTATGTCCTCCCCTCACACGCCTCCTCCTGTGTCATCGTCCCTCACACGCCTCCTCCTGTGTCCTCCCCCCTCACACGCCTCCTCCTGTGTCCTCCCCTCACACACCTCCTCCTGTGTACTCCCCCCTCACACGCCTCCTCCTGTGTCCTCCCCCCCTCACATGCCTCCTGTGTCCTCCCCCCTCACACACCTCCTCCTGTGTCCTCCCCTCACACGCCTCCTCCTGTGTCATCGTCCCTCACACGCCTCCTCCTGTGTCCTCCCCCTCACACGCCTCCTCCTGTGTCCTCCCCTCACACACCTCCTCCTGTGACCTCCCCCCTCACATGCCTCCTCCTGTGTCCTCCCCCCTCACACACCTCCTCCTGTGTCCTCCCCTCACACGCCTCCTGTGTCCTCCCCCCTCACACGCCTCCTCCTGTGTCCTCCCCCTCACACGCCTCCTGTGTCCTCCCCTCACACACCTCCTCCTGTGTCCTCCCCTCACACGCCTCCTGTGTCCTCCCCCCTCACACGCCTCCTCCTGTGTCCTCCCCCCTCACACGCCTCCTGTGTCCTCCCCTCACACACCTCCTCCTGTGTCCTCCCCTCACACACCTCCTCCTGTGTCCTCCCCTCACACACCTCCTCCTGTGTCCTCCCCTCACACGCCTCCTGTGTCCTCCCCTCACACGCCTCCTCCTGTGTCCTCCCCTCACACGCCTCCTCCTATGTCCTCCCCTCACACACCGCCTCCTGTGTCCTCCCCTCACACGCCTCCTGTGTCCTCCCCTCACACGCCTCCTCCTGTGTCCTCCCCTCACACGCCTCCTCCTGTGTCCTCCCCTCACACACCGCCTCCTGTGTCCTCCCCCTCACACGCCTCCTGTGTCCTCCCCTCACACGCCTCCTCCTGTGTCCTCCCCCTCACACGCCTCCTCCTGTGTCCTCCCCTCACACGCCTCCTCCTGTGTCCTCCCCCTCACACGCCTCCTGTGTCCTCCCCTCACACGCCTCCTCCTGTGTCCTTCCCCCTCACACGCCTCCTGTGTCCTCCCCTCACACGCCTCCTCCTGTGTCCTCCCCTCACACACTTCTTCCTGTGTCCCTCTCACACGCCTCCTCCTGTGTCCTCCCCCCTCACACACCTCCTCCTGTGTCCTCCCCCCTCACACGCCTCCTCCTGTGTCCCCCTCACACGCCTCCTCCTGTGTCCTCCCCCCTCACACGCCTCCTCCTGTGTCCTCCCCCCTCACACGCCTCCTCCTGTGTCCTCCCCCCTCACACGCCTCCTCCTGTGTCCTCCCCCTCACACGCCTCCTCCTGTGTCCTCCCCCTCACACACCTCTTCCTGTGTCCCCCTCACACGCCTCCTCCTGTGTCCTCCCCCCTCACACGCCTCCTCCTGTATCCCCCTCACACGCCTCCTCCTGTGTCCTCCCCCTCACACGTCTCCTCCTGTATCCCCCCACCTCACACGCCTCCTCCTGTATCCTCCCTCACACGCCTCCTCCTGTGTCCTCCCCCTCACACGCCTCCTCCTGTGTCCTCCCCCCTCACACGCCTCCTCCTGTGTCCTCCCCCTCACACGCCTCCTCCTGTGTCCTCCCCCTCACACAACTCTTCCTGTGTCCCCCTCACACGCCTCCTCCTGTGTCCTCCCCCCTCACACGCCTCCTCCTGTATCCCCCTCACACGCCTCCTCCTGTGTCCTCCCCCTCACACGTCTCCTCCTGTATCCCCCCACCTCACACGCCTCCTCCTGTATCCTCCCTCACACGCCTCCTCCTGTGTCCTCCCCCTCACACGCCTCCTCCTGTGTCCTCCCCCTCACACGCCTCCTCCTGTGTCCTCCCCCCTCACACGCCTCCTCCTGTGTCCTCCCCCTCACACGTCTCCTCCTGTATCCCCCCACCTCACACGCCTCCTCCTGTATCCTCCCTCACACGCCTTCTCCTGTATCCCCCCTCACACGCCTCCCCCTGTATCCTCCCTCACACGCCTCCCCCTGTATCCCCCCTCCCACGCCTCCCCCCTTTCTCAGACTCTCTCTCCAACGCCTTACCTCCGATAGGAGCAGCGAAGCAGCACCCGACCCCCACAGCACAGGCAGCCGCCAGCATCTCGATGTTACGAGATTCGTTCTGAGAAGAGATATCCAATCATGTGCAGCGCCCGAGACCGCCCCGCACCGCCCGAGACCGCCCTGCACTGCCCGAGACCGCACCGCCCGAGACCGCCCCGTGCTGTGCCAGAGACCACCCGCACTGCTAGAGACCGCCCCGCACCGCCAGAGACCGCCCTGCCAGAGACCGCCCCGCACCGCCAGAGACCGCCCGGCACCGCCAGAGACCGCCCGGCACCGCTAGAGACTGCTCCGCACCGCCAGAGACTGCTCAGCACCGCCAGAGACCACCCCGCACTGCTAGAGACCGCCCCGCACTGCTAGAGACCGCCCGCACTGCTAGAGACTGCTCCGCACCGCCAGAGACTGCTCCGCACTGCTAGAGACTGCTCCGCACTGCTATAGACCGCCCGCACTGCTATAGACCGCCCCGCACTGCCAGAGACCGCACCGCCAGAGACTGCCCCGCACCGCCAGAGACTGCCCTGCACCGCCAGAGACTGCCCCGCACTACCAGAGACTGCTCCGCACTGCCAGAGACTGCTCCGCACTGCCAGAGACTGCTCCGCACTGCCAGAGACTGCTCCGCACTGCTAGAGACCGCCCCGCACTGCTAGAGACCGCCCTGCACCGCCAGAGACTGCTCTGCACTGCCAGAGACCGCCCCGCACCGCCAGAGACTGCCCCGCACCGCCAGAGACTGCCCCGCACCGCCAGAGACTGCTCTGCACTGCCAGAGACCGCCCCGCACTGCCAGAGACCGCCCCGCACCGCCAGAGACTGCTCCGCACTGCCAGAGACTGCCCCGCACCACCAGAGACCTCACCGCCAGAGACTGCACCGGCAGAGAGAGCCCCGCACCGCCAGAGACTGCCCCAGACGCGACCACCAGAGACCGCCCTGCACTGCCAGACACTGATCCGCGCCGCCAGAGACTGCTCCATCCAACCGGAGACCGCCAGGGACCGCGTTGCACTGCCAGAGACCGCCCCGCACTGTGCCAGAGACCGCCCCGTACGGGACCGCCCCGCGCTGTGCCAGAGACCGCCCCGCACTGTGCCAGAGACCGCCCCGTACGGGACCGCCCCGCGCTGTGCCAGGGACCGCCCCGTACGGGACCGCCCCGCGCTGTGCCAGAGACCGCCCCGTACGGGACCGCCCCGCGCTGCGCAAGAGACCGCCCCGTACGGGACCGCCCCGCGCTGTGCCAGGGACCACCCCGTACGGGACCGCCCCGCGCTGTGCCAGAGACCGCCCCGTACGGGACCGCCCCGCGCTGTGCCAGAGACCGCCCCGCGCTGCGCATGAGACCGCCCCGTACGGGACCGCCCCGCGCTGTGCCAGAGACCGCCCCGCGCTGCGCATGAGACCGCCCCGTACGGGACCGCCCCGCGCTGTGCCAGAGACCGCCCCGCGCTGTGCCAGAGACCGCCCGCGCTGCCAGAGACCGCCCGCGCTGTGCCAGAGACCGCCCCGCGCTGTGCCAGGGACTGCCCCGCGCTGTGCCAGAGACCGCCCGCGCTGCCAGAGACCGCCCGCGCTGTGCCAGGGCGCACCCCTGATGTACGTACCTCATATATTCCTCCAAAGAGAGACATGAACTTGCTGAGCAGAGCAGCCCACAGACTGGCGATGTGAACAAAGGGACCCTGAGAGGGAGCAGAGAGAGCAGCGGATTAACCCCTGAGAGGGAGCAGAGAGAGCAGCGGATTAACCCCTGAGAGGGAGCAGAGAGAGCAGCGGATTAACCCCTGCGAGGGAGCAGAGAGAGCAGCGGATTAACCCCTGGGAGGGAGCAGAGAGAGCGGCGGATTAACCCCTGAGAGGGAGCAGAGAGAGCAGCGGATTAACCCCTGGGAGGGAGCAGAGAGAGCAGCGGATTAACCCCTGGGAGGGAGCAGAGAGAGCAGCGGATTAACCCCTGGGAGGGAGCAGAGAGAGCAGCGGATTAACCCCTGAGAGGGAGCAGAGAGAGCAGCGGATTAACCCCTGGGAGGGAGCAGAGAGAGCGCGGATTAACCCCTGGGAGGGAGCAGAGAGAGCGGCGGATTAACCCCTGGGAGGGAGCAGAGAGAGCGCGGATTAACCCCTGGGAGGGAGCAGAGAGAGCAGCGGATTAACCCCTGGGAGGGAGCAGAGAGAGCAGCGGATTAACCCCTGGGAGGGAGCAGAGAGAGCAGCGGATTAACCCCTGGGAGGGAGCAGAGAGAGCAGCGGATTAACCCCTGAGAGGGAGCAGAGAGAGCAGCGGATTAACCCCTGGGAGGGAGCAGAGAGAGCAGCGGATTAACCCCTGGGAGGGAGCAGAGAGAGCAGCGGATTAACCCCTGGGAGGGAGCAGAGAGAGCAGCGGATTAACCCCTGGGAGGGAGCAGAGAGAGCAGCGGATTAACCCCTGGGAGGGAGCAGAGAGAGCAGCGGATTAACCACTGGGAGGGAGCAGAGAGAGCAGCGGATTAACCCCTGAGAGGGAGCAGAGAGAGCAGCGGATTAACCCCTGGGAGGGAGCAGAGAAAGCGACGGATTAACCCCTGGGAGGGAGCAGAGAGAGCGGCGGATTAACCCCTGGGAGGGAGCAGAGAGAGCAGCGGATTGACCCCTGGGAGGGAGCAGCGGATTAACCCCTGAGAGGAAGCAGAGAGAGCGACGGATTAACCCCTGAGAGGAAGCAGAGAGAGCGGCGGATGAATAGAAAGAGGAGTGGGGGCGTTAACATTATTTTCTAGGTAAGTTCTAGATGATATTACTGAATGTGCTTCTCAAACAGTTTGCCGAGTGTATCATATCTTGATCAAACAAATAAATGCCGTTCTAGATCATATACTGTATGTGTCAGATTATATTCTAGAGATTATATTCTAGAGATTATATTCTAGAGCAGAATCAGACATTTGGTTGCGCACTTTTTTGCAGCGACCAAGTTAGCGTCGGCGTTTGGCACAGAGGGATCCTTCACCGCCGTCGGACGTTTCGCCAATAAGGTATGTTAACTTAATGGGTTTTAGCGGTTAGAGTCGGGGGTTAAAGATAGGGGGTTTTAGGATAAGGGGTTAGGTTTGTAGGGTAATGGATTTATGGTAAGGGCGTAAGGTTTTTAGGTTGGGGGTAGCATTAGTATTTGGGGTTAAGATTAGGGTTTGTTTAGGGTAAGGTTAGGGGCTTACCTTGGCAGAGAAATGGCCGGCGGCGAGGTGAGTCGCGGCAAAACAACCGTAACCAAATGTCCTGCACCGATTATAGAGCGGGTTCTGTATAGTATATCTTGGTGTGATTGTATAGACTTACCATTGGCAACACAATATATCCATTTTTATACTGTTCGATCTAGACCACATAACAGAACATGGTTCCAGATCATGCTACTTGGTTTTGATGATCATTGCCACCTAGCTCTGAATAGAACATGAGAGGGACAGGGTTCTAGGGTCCCTTCCATGTCCCCCTGAGACGAGAAGGGCAGACTTACCTCCTTGCCCAGAGGCATCCCGCTGCCCAAGGCGCACGTCAGCCCAATGACTTTGGCAATTAACGTTTTCAGGGTGAGATATTCCTTCAGCACAACACCACGTAAAATAGTCTTCATCTCGGGTATACCGGAACCTGGGAGAGAAGGGAGAACCTGTGAGGACGGAGGGAAGGAGAGGAGAAGGGAGGGGAGGGGAGGAGAGGAGAGGAAAAGGGAGGGGAGGAGAGGAGAAAGGAGGGGAGGGGAGGAAAAGGGGGGAGAGCAGGGAGAACCTGTGAGGACCGAGGGAAGGGAAGGAGAGGGGAGGGAAGGAGATGGGAGGGAAGGCAAGGAGAAGGGAGGGGAGGGAAGGAGAGGATAAAGGAGGAGAGGGGAAGAAAAGGGGGGAGAGGGGAGAGCAGGGAGAACCTGTGAGGACCAAGGGAGGGTGGGAAGGAGAGGAGAAGGTAGGGGAGGGGTGGAGAAAGGAGAGGGGAGGAAAAGGGGGGAGAGGAGAGAGCAGACAATCTGTACGGGGCAAGGGGAGAGGAGAGAGAAGGGGAGAAGCGGTGGAGCAGAGAGGAGCACGTCCCCCACACACAGCGGCCCAGACTCACAGAGATTCATTAAGTGACTTGGAAGATACACATTAACGCAGGGGGGCCCAACGCCAGTCCCCAACACCCCCCAACAGATCAGATTTTAGGGATATCCCTGCTTCAGCACAGGTGGCTTAATCAGTGGCTCAGTCTTCAACTGCAACACGTGCTGAAGCAGTGATATCCTGAACCCCTGACCTGTCGGGGGGGTGTTGAGGACGGGAGTTGAGCGTAATGTGACATGAACCTACAGATGTAACAAGACTTACACACATGGACACAGCGACACACATGGACACAGTTACACACAGACACAGCGACACACAGACACAGCGACACACATGGATACAGCGACACACATGGATACAGTTACACACAGACACAGCGACACACATGGACACAGCGACACACATGGACACAGCGACACACATGGACACAGCGACACACATGGACACAGCGACACACATGGACACAGCGACACACATGGACACAGCGACACACATGGACACAGCGACACACATGGACACAGCGACACACACGGACACAGCGACACACATGGACACAGCGACACACATGGACACAGCGACACACATAGACACAGCGACACACATAGACACAGCGACACACATAGACACAGCGACACACATGGACACAGCGACACACATAGACACAGCGACACACATAGACACAGCGACACACATGGAGACAGCGACACACATGGACACAGCTACACACATGGACACAGCGACACACATGGACACAGCGACACACATGGACACAGCGACACACATGGACACAGCGACACACATGGACACAGCGACACATGGACACAGCGACACACATGGACACAGCGACACACATGGACACAGCGACACAGATGGACACAGCGACACACATGGACACAGCGACAAACATAGACAAAGCGACACACATAGACACAGCGACACACAGACACAGCGACACACATAGACACAGCGACACACATAGACACAGCGACACACATAGACACAGCGACACACATGGACACAGCCACACACATGGACACAGCCACACACATGGACACAGCGACACAGCGACACACATGGACACAGCGACAAACATAGACACAGTGACACACATGGACACAGCGACACACATGGACAAAGTGACACACACAGGCACAGGGACACACAAATTGACACACACAGACACAGTGACACACAAATTAACACACACAAACACAGTCATACACACACTAAGGTATGAATACACACAATGATGCACACAGTGACATGCACACACAGTGATACACACATACACAGTGACACACACACAGTGACACACACACACACACACAGACAGTGACACACACAGTGACACACACACACACACAGTGACAAACACGCACAAACACACAGTGGCACACACACACACAAACCTAGGGATAAATACACAGTGACACACACACAGTGAGAGACACACCAAGGTATGAATACACACAATGACGCACACACAGTGATACACACATACACAGTGACACACACATACACAGTGACACAAACCTAGGGATAAATACACCACAGTGACACACCCACACAGTGAGACTCACCAATGTATGAATACACACAATGACACACACACAGTGACAAACAGTGACACGCACACACAGTGACACGCACATACACAGTGACACGCACACACAGTGACACGCACATACCCACAGCCTGAGGGGCGAGGATCTGTGTAAATCCTGCAGAGAACGTGATGAGGACGACGGGATATGTTACCCACGCCAAATACTGCAGGAAAACATTACTGTTCAGCCCCTGGTACATCCACTTCTGAGCTGTGACAGAGAGAAGGGCAGGGGGGGGGAGAGAGGAGGGCGGGGGGGGGGGGGGGGGAGAGAAGGGAGGAGATGGAGGGGTGAGAGAGGGAAGGGGGAGAGGTGGGAAGAGGAAATAGCGAGGAGGGGGTAGATGGAAGTGAGAGAGAGGGGGAAAGAAAGAGAAGGGGGAAGGGAAGAGAAAGGTTTTGGGGAGAGGGGTGGGGGGCGGAGAGAGGGAGGATGAGAGGTAGTAGGGAGAGGGAACAGAGAGAGGGAGGGGTAGAGCAAAGAGAGGGGGACAGAGAGAGGGAGGAGAGAGCAAAGAGTGGGGGACAGAGAGAGGGATGGGGGAGAGAGTGGCAGAGATGAGGAAGAGAGGGGAAGGAGAAGGGAAGGAAGGAGGGAGTGGAAAAAGGGAGAAATGGGGGGTAGGAGAGAGGGGGAAATGAGGAAGAGAGAAGGGAGGGAAACAGGAGGGAGTGGAAAAAGAGGGAGAAGGAACAAGAGAGATAGGCAGGAGGAGTGGAAGTGAAAAAAAGGGGGGAGAAATGGGGGTGGGAAAGGAAAGAGGCAGAGAGGGGGAGGGATGGAGAAGGGAGAGGAAAATTTAGATGGGGAGAGAGGAAGATGTTGGAAGGAAAAGGGGGAGAGAAAATGTGAAACGCGCATTAGAACATAAAGATTAGTGTATCGTTAGTACAGAGCTGTACCTCCTACTCTCGTTATCGAGATCTCTCGTTAGCAGCTAATTGGAATGGGACTCTTTCGGCATTGGGAAGGTCTCTCTCTCTCTCTCTTGGGATTGGGAAAGTCTCTCTCTTGGGATTGGGAAGATCTCTCTTTTGGGATTGGGAAGGTCTCTCTGTTTTGGGATTGGGAAGGTCTCTCTCTTGGGATTGGGAAGATCTCTCTTTTGGGATTGGGAAGGTCTCTCTGTTTTGGGATTGGGAAGGTCTCCCTCTCTTTTGGGATTGCGAAAGTCTCTTGGGATTGGGAAGGTCACTCTCTTGGGATTGGGAGGGTCACTCCCTTGGGATTGGGAGGGTCACTCCCTCTTGAGATTGGGAAGGTCTCTCTCTTGAGATTGAGGGGTATTCTCTGTGTGGGAGGGGGATTCTCTCTTGGGATTTGCAGGTGTCCCTCTCGGGATTGTGGGGGTCTCTCTTTTGGGATTGGGAGAGTTATATCTCTAGGGATTGGGATGGATTTTTGGGACTGGGAGGGTCACTCTCCCTTGGGATTGGGAGGGTCACTCTCTTGGGATTGGGAGGGTCCCTCTCTTGGGATTGGGAGGGTCGCTCTATTTTGGGATTGGGAGGGTCACTCTCTCGGTATTGGGAGGGTCCCTCTCTCTTGGGATTGGGAGGGTCACTCTATTTTGGGATTGGGAGGGTCGCTCTCTCTTGGGACTGGGAGCGTCACTCTCTCGGTATTGGGAGGGTCGCTCTCTCTTGGGATTGGGAGGGTCGCTTTCTCTTGGGATTGGGAGGGTCGCTCTCTCGGGATTGGGAGGCTCACTCTCTCTCTTGGGATTGGGAGGGTCACTCTCTCTTGGGATTGGGAGGGTCACTCTCTCTTGGGATTGGGAGGGTCGCTCTCTCTTGGGATTGGGAGGGTCACTCTCTCTTGGGATTGGGAGGGTCGCTCTCTCTTGGGATTGGGAGGGTCCCTCTCTCTTGGGATTGGGAGGGTCACTCTCTCAGGATTGGGAGGGTCGCTCTCTCTTGGGATTGGGAGGGTCACTCTCTCTTGGGATTGGGAGGGTCGCTCTCTCTTGGAATTGGGAGGGTCACTCTCTTGGGATTGGGAGGGTCACTCTCTCTTGGGATTGGGAAGGTCACTCTCTTGGGATTAGGAGGGGTCTCTTGGAATAGGAAGGGGTTCCTCGCTCACCTTGCAGGCAGATGGCGATAGTGAAGTCCATGGCCCAGCTCACCAAAGCCATCACCAAACCCAAGAGAATGAGGAATATCCAGTCCTCCCCAACCCGGGACAGCAGGAGCTTCTGAGAGTGCACGCAGAAGACTGAGGGACAGCAAGACACAGCTTTAAACTGACTGAGAGACAGCCATGCATGTCACTGACATCTCACTGCTCCTGTGTGTGTCACTGACCCCTCCCTGCTCCTGTGTGTGTCACTGACCCCTTCCTGCTCCTGTGCATCAATGACCCCTCGCTGCTCCTAATAAGGTAACACCCCTCCGCGGGGTGCCATGCGAAGTCACGGTAAATACAGCATCCTTCTGCGTCCCCCCCCCTTTCTCACATACTTCTTCCCCCCCCCTCTTTCTCACATACTTCTGCTTCCCCCCTCTTTCTCACATACTTCTGCGTCCCCCCCTTTCTCACATACTTCTGCGTCCCCCCCTTTCTCACATACTTCTGCGTCCCCCCCTTTCTCACATATGTCTGCGTCCCCCCCCTTTCTCACATACTTCTGCGTCCCCCCCCTTCTCACATACTCTGCGTCCCCCCCTTTCTCACATACTTCTGCGTCCGTCCCCCCTTTCTCACATACTTCTGCGTCCCCCCCCTTTCTCACATACTTCTGCGCCCCCCCCCTTTCTCACATACTTCTGCGCCCCCCCCCTTTCTCACATACTTCTGCGTCCCCCCCCCCTTTCTCACATACTTCTGCATCCCCCCCTCTTTCTCACATACTTCTGCGCCCCCCCCCCTTTCTCACATACTTCTGCATTTGGCACACCGACTTTCATCGTATTCCCGCAGTTCTGCCGCTCGGACGGTCTCCTCCTCTCCTCCGCCCGGTTTGACCTGACCTTTCCCCTGCCGGATCCGAGCTGCTTCCTCCCTGGCATAAACTCCGAGGTCCTGAGTGTACCGCCCGTACATCTGAGAGCCAAGCACACGGGTGTGAGACATATACACAGGACCCCGCACACGGCACATTACATGCATAGTATACACGGGACATTACACATGGCACGGCACACGGGAGACAACACACAAATCACAGTACACATGGGACAATACACGCGGGACATTACACACTATAATACACACGGGACATTACATACACACACACACACACACATATACACACACACACACACATGCACACACACACACACACACACACACACACACATATATACACACACACACATATACACACACGCACACACATGCACACACACACACACACATGCACACACATAGACAGCACATTGCCCCCCTCCCCCCAAATTCCCAATCCACCCCCTCCCCATCTTCACACCTGAAATCTCACCGCCTCCCCGCGCCCCGGATGCCCTTACTCGCCCTTCTATATATTCTCTGCCGCACTCGCTCCTATTCTATTCCATAAATCTCCCATTGTTCCATTTAGAGTGTTAGCTCTGCAGGAGAGGGGCTCGCTAATTCCCACTGTGTAACTTCCTGTCTGATCTCGGCTCCCTGTCCTGTCTGTCAGCGGCGAGTTCATTTTTCGCGGGAATAAGAGAATTTGGTGAGTTTCGCCCGTTTTACTTAAAGCAGCAATTCTACTTTCCAAATGTTTTTTGTTATTTTTTTTATTAGTTTGTGTTTTTGTGACAATTCTGCATTCTCCCCCAAACTTGCAATTGTTTGCTGCTCCTGTTATAAATCTGTCAAATTCCTGATTGTGTGCCTAACATAATGGCTGATTCAGTCAGTGTAACTCAGCAGCTACAATGTATCCGTATATTACTAAGGTAACATTATCTATTCTTACAGTTTGCAGCTCAAACTGCTGGGAACATTGGCACCACATTATCCCAAACAGGAAAGTGTTGCAAATATCTTGCACTGCTGGGGAGGCGGGCTAAAGCCTGCTATAGAAATCAAAGGATGCTGTAAAACGCATTAAAAATTGCATTAAGAGTTGAATAAAAACAAAAAACAGTCTATAAAACATATACTCCTTGAGAAAGCGCTACAGCAGCGTGAAACGCGTGGGAGGAGAACCCACTTTTTTGTTTTGTGTTTCCCTTATGTCCAACATGTTTTTTACGTAGCTTTAATAAACTTTTTTACTTGTCCCACACCCGGTGAGCGTGAGGGTTTCCAGGCATATCTGCCTGTCCGCCAATCCTCTCTGCTGTTCTAATAAAACATACCATTTCACTTATTTTGCTGCTTTAACGCTAGAAAGTCAGTGGGTTTTGCATTTTCGCTTCATTTCACTCACTCACGCTTTCGAACTTCACTGAAGCTTAGAAATAAATCATTTAAAAAAAGTCACGGCTGCTATTTTGCCGTTTTAAACAAGTGAAATAGCGAATTTTGAACAATTTGGGCCGTATTGCTGGAACTTTTGGCTCCAAAAATTCTGTGACGCGCTGAGTATATTGCTGGGGCTGTATAAATAAGCATATAGCTGTATATGAGCATACAGTAATATTTACAGTTGCTTTATGCTTTACAGTGGAGGGTTTTGGTCACTTTTTTTTACCCACCATAACCTTAATAATTGTGGTGATTACCTAGTCTATAGTCTCAAAACAAGCTTAGCCATTACAACCAACCTCACACTGATGATACCCATCAAGGTTGAAACATGTCTGTGAGTGGGTTTAATGGCTTTGCATCTCATCCCAGCCTCTGTTTAAAAGCTGTGTTTAAAACAGCATGCATTGGCTTGAGGATTTGCTTGTGTAATACGAGCTTGAGACAAAAGGTGGCACTGAGTGCTCATTTGCATGTCATTTCCCAGAATCCCTTGCTGCAGTGGAAGCGCTGTATGCTGGGCGATAATGGGGAAAGACAGGGTTGCAGACCTGTCTAAGACATGCAAATGAACATACAGTAATATTTACAGTTGCTTTATATATATATACACCCACATATCTAAACATGGGGTTCTCAACCATTTCTGAGCACAGGTACCCCTGGAGGATTTTTTAAATCTTGGTGCACCCCTGCGCATAATGCCGCACACAACCCGTCTCCCTCACACTCACCCTCTTTACACGAACAAACCCACCACGCGCACCTCTTCTTACACACACCATTATTTCCCACACACCCCACACTCACTCCCCTTCACACATAGCACACTTGCGCCTTTATCACACACCCCACACTCACTTCCCTTCACACATAGCACACTCGCGCCTTTATCACACACCCCACACTCACTTCCCTTCACACATAGCACACTCACGCCATTATCACACACCGCACACTCACTCCCCTTCTCACGTAGCACACTCACCCTTCTCTTTCACACACACCACACTTACCTCCCTTCTCACATAGCACACTCAGCCCTTTATCACACACACTCACCCACTTCTCACAAAGCACACACCTCTTTCTCTATCATACACTCTATACTCACCCCCCTTCTCACATAGCACACTTACCTCTCTATCACTCACTCACCCCCTTCTCACCCCTTTATGACACACTCACATAGCACACTTACTCCCCTTCTCAAATAGCACACTCACCCCTTTCACTATCACACACTCCACACTCACCCCATTCTAACATAGCACTCACCCCGTTCTCACATAGCACACTCTCCCTTCTCACATAGCAAGCACACCCATCCCTTCTCACATAGCACACTCAGACCCTTCTCACATAGCACACTCACCCCCTTCTCTTATAGCACACCCATCCCTTCTCACATAGCACACCCATCCCTTCTCATATAGCACACCCATATCCCTTCTCACATAGCACACTCAGCCCCTTCTCACATAGCACACTCACCCCCTTCTCACATAGCACACCCATCCCTTCTCACATAGCACACCCATCCCTTCTCACATAGCACACCCATCCCTTCTCACATAGCACACTCACTCCCTTCTCACATAGCACACCCATCCCTTCTCACATAGCACACCCATCTCTTCTCACATAGCACACTCAGCCCCTTCTCACATAGCACACCCATCCCTTCTCACATAGCACACCCATCCCTTCTCACATAGCACTCACCCCCTTCTCACATAGCACACTCAGCCCCTTCTCACATAGCACACCCATCCCTTCTCACATAGCACAATCAACCCTTTATCACTCACTCACCCCGTTCTCACATAGCACACTCACCCCCTTCTCACATAGCACACTCACCCCCTTCTCACATAGCACACTCACCCCCCTTCTCACATAGCACACTCACCCCCTTCTCACATAGCACACCCATCCCTTCTCACATAGCACACTCACTCCCTTCTCACACCCATCCCTTCTCACATAGCACACCCATCCCTTCTCACATAGCACACCCATCCCTTCTCACATAGCACACCCATCCCTTCTCACATAGCACACCCATCCCTTCTCACATAGCACACTCAGTCCCTTCTCACATCGCACACTCACCCCGTTCTCACATAGCACACTCACCCCGTTCTCACATAGCACACTCACCCCCTTCTCACATAGCACACCCATCCCTTCTCACATAGCACAATCACCCCCTTCTCACATAGCACACTCACCCCCTTCTCACATAGCACACCCATCCCTTCTCACACAGCACACTCACCGCCTTCAAACATAGCACACTCATCCCCTTTCACACACTACACAATCACAGCAATCTGCCTATCCTCTCGCCCATCTGTGCTGGGCTGAGAGAGGAGAGCGAGTAGAGGCGGATCACAGCCACTCAGTCTCCGGACAGCGTGGAACGCGTCTGCTGAGCACCCCGAGGAGCGCGACACCCGGAGAAAAACTGATCTGCAGAATGCACATCTGTACGTCAGAATGTACGTGATGTGAGAGCTCCCTCCAGTGGCTGCTCTGAGCTCTGTCCTGACATTCATGTTTAGCCAATGTAAGTCCCACGTTGTGAGCACATCCACGTCCCAGCCAGGTCTGCAACCCTGCCCTTCCCCATTATCTCTTAGCATACAGCGCTTCCACTGCAGTCAGGGATTCTGGGTAATGACATGCAAATGAGCACTTTTTTTTAGTAAGTAACGCAAATACGCCTGTGCGTGTTATATACGCCCTTTCCTGATTATTGAGAGTTTAAAGGGAGGTGAGCGCACTCCTATCTTATCTATAGATCAGTAAGTACCGTGGATACCCCTGCTTCAGCACAGGTGGTGCAGTCTTCGACTAAGCCACTGACTGAGCCACCTGTGCTGAAGCAGGGATATCCTGACCTGTTGGGGGGCTTAAGGCAGGAGTTGAGCCCCCCTGCATTAAAAGATGGGTCATTGACAGGTGCAGACTTGCTATTTAAAAGTGGGATGAGCGATCCTAAAGTCGGGGAGGAGCAGCTCACAAACCTCCAAACAATCGGTCACCTTTGCAATGTACAGACGCACGGTGACCTGGGTACAGGCCGACAAATACTTTAGCCCCAAAAAATGGACTAAAAGACACTTACTTATGAGAAGACAAATAAGTATTTAACTATACCGTTTGTCATATTGGATGTAGCAGTGAGGCTTTGTCTCTTTTGTCTGCGTGTTATATACAGCATAACATGATATCATTTTATATATATATATATATATATATATATATATATATATATATAGCAAATGGAAATATTAATGTGTGCTCATTTGACAGCCGTTTCGACCTTAATGGGTCTCATCAGTGTGGGGTTGGTTATACTGGCTTTGCATCTTAAGGCCTGGGACCCGGTGCGCCCGGCGGCGCGGGCGGCCGCACGAGCGTTCCCCACCAGCAGGGGAATCCTCCTGAGCCGGTCCCGGTCCCCCTTGGCTGCACAGCTCACTACACACTGTGACGCGTCAGCCGCTGGGGGATACAAGAGAATTGTAATCCTAAGCGTTGACGCGTCACGTGGTGTGGCTGTGAGCCAATGAGGAGGGGAGGCTTCGGGAGGAGGAGAGGCTTCGGGGAGCGGGGAGGAGTGTGTGGAGGGAAAGCAGCGTGAGTGCCTGTCTGTGTGTGTGTATGTGTGTATGTGTGTGCCTGAGTGCCTGTCTGTGTGTGTGAGTGCCTGTCTGTGTGTGTGAGTGCCTGTCTGTGTGTGTGTGTGTGTCTGAGTGCGTGAGTGCCTGCCTGTGTGTGTGCATGAGTGCCTGCGTGTGTGTGTGTGTGCCTGTCTGTGTGTGTGAGTGCCTGTCTGTGTGTGTGTGTGTGTCTGAGTGTGTGAGTGCCTGTCTGTGTGTGTGTGTGTGTGTGTGCATGAGTGCCTGCGTGTGTGTGTGTGCCTGAGTGTCAGCGTGTGAGTAGGGCAGCCTGCAGCAGCTCCCTCCTTCAGCTGCAGCCCGAGCCCGTGGCGGGGGGTGGGGGGGTGACATGAGGGCGAAAGCAATTTTATCTCAATATTTGTGCCGATCTAGTCAACATTCGTGCAGCCGTTGGTACACTGCAGCCGGACATATGCGGTATGCCCAACGGGTGAAGCAACCATTGTTTGGAATCAGCTGCTGGTGAGAAGGGGGCGGGGCTATCGTGGGTCCCTCCGCTTAAACCACGCCCCCTCCCTCCCACTCCAGCCCGGCTCCCGCTCCCTACAGACCGCATATCGCGGTCTGTGTCTGTCAGCGCCCCGCCTGTCTGCAGTGCTGGCGCGCTGACGGAGGGAGCGGGGCCTTAGCCTAACCCAGGCTGTGCTCAAAGCTGTGAAATGCAGCAAACATAAGCTTACAGGGGACCATGTTATATGGTTTTGAATAAAAAGGTGGCACTGTGTGCTCATTTGCTTGTCATTTCCCAGAATCCCTTGCTGCAGTGGAAGCGCTGTGTGCTGGGTGATAATGGTGAAAGGCGGGGTTGCAGACCTGTCTAAGACATGCAAACGAACATGTAATGTAATTAATATTTACATTTGCTTTACGCTTTACTGTGGAGGGTTTTTGTCACTTTTTTTACCCACCATAACCTTAATAATTGTGGTATATATATATACACATTTATCACACTCACGCCTTTATCATTATTAACCCTGTTAGTGCTGGAGACTGTGCAGAGTAATCGCTCTACCCCCTACAGACCAGATAACCTCCCGAATCTTACCATCCACCCCCTATACCCACCTGACCTCCCACACACCTCACAAAATATCATATGTAAATACAGACATGCAAATAATAATATGGAAATACAGAAATATCCCCGACAGCTGCCTGCAGTGACAGATACACACGCACACACGCACGCAAACTCTGATAGACATACACACACACACACTGATACATATCTATACACATGCATACACAAACACGGATACAGACTTACATGTACATATACACACACAAACTCAGACACATGCATGCATACACAAACACAGATACAGACTTACATGTACATATACACACACACTCAGACACATGCATGCATACACAAACACGGATACAGACTTACATGTACATATACACACACACTCAGACACATGCATGCATACACAAACACAGATACAGACTTACATGTACATACACACACACACTCAGACACATGCATGCATACACAAACACGGATACAGACTTACATGTACATACACACACACACTCAGACACATGCATGCATACACAAACACGGATACAGACTTACATGTACATACACACACACACTCAGACACATGCATGCATACACAAACACGGATACAGACTTACATGTACATATACACACACACTCAGACACATGCATGCATACACAAACACGGAATACAGACATATATATACACACATACGCATACACACATACAACCATACACAAATACAAACATACGTATACATACACACAGACACACAAATATATATACACCCTATCAACGGGTGCCTACACTACCAATATATACTCTGTATTTTGTATATCTTCCACTGCATAGTGCAGGGGGGGGGCTCAATTCAAGTCCTCTCCACCCCCCCCCTCCCAACAGGACAGGTTTGCAGGATATCAGAGGCTCAGATTGAGCCACCTGTGCTGAAGCTGGGATATCCTGAAAACCTGACCTGTTGGGGGGCTTGAGGACTTGCGTTGAGCCCCCGTGGCATAGAGAAAAGAGGAAGCAAGCCAATTACACGGGATTTATTCCTTGCACTTTATTTTTCCCCCAACTATATTTATTAGGGAACTTGTGGTTTTTTATGAGTTTTTTACCCGCACTGCAGCTCACACACAGCAGCACAGACACTGCTCTGCAGCTCACACACAGCACAGACACTGCTCTGCAGCTCACACACAGCACAGACACTGCTCTGCAGCTCACACACAGCACAGACACTGCTCTGCAGCTCACACACAGCAGCACAGACACGGCACTGCAGCTCACACACAGCAGCACAGACACTGCTCTGCAGCTCACACACAGCAGCACAGACACTGCTCTGCAGCTCACACACAGCAGCACAGACACTGCTCTGCAGCTCACACACAGCAGCACAGACACTGCTCTGCAGCTCACACACAGCACAGACACTGCTCTGCAGCTCACACACAGCAGCACAGACACTGCTCTGCAGCTCACACACAGCAGCACAGACACTGCTCTGCAGCTCACACACAGCAGCACAGACACTGCTCTGCAGCTCACACACAGCAGCACAGACACTGCTCTGCAGCTCTCACACACAGCACAGACACTGCTCTGCAGCTCTCACACAGCAGCACAGACACTGCTCTGCAGCTCTCACACACAGCACAGACACTGCTCTGCAGCTCTCACACAGCAGCACAGACACTGCTCTGCAGCTCTCACACAGCAGCACAGACACTGCTCTGCAGCTCACACACAGCAGCACAGACACTGCTCTGCAGCTCACACACAGCAGCACAGACACTGCTCTGCAGCTCTCACACACAGCACAGACACTGCTCTGCAGCTCTCACACACAGCACAGACACTGCTCTGCAGCTCTCACACACAGCACAGACACGGCTCTGCAGCTCTCACACACAGCACAGACACGGCTCTGCAGCTCTCACACACAGCACAGACACTGCTCTGCAGCTCTCACACACAGCACAGACACGGCTCTGCAGCTCACACACAGCACAGACACTGCGCAGCTCTCACACACAGCACAGACACTGCTATGCAGCTCTCACACACAGCACAGACACGGCTCTGCAGCTAACACACAGCAGCACAGACACTGCTCTGCAGCTCTCACACACAGCACAGACACTGCTCTGCAGCTCTCACACACAGCACAGACACGGCTCTGCAGCTCACACACAGCAGCACAGACACTGCTCTGCAGCTCACACACAGCACAGACACTGCTCTGCAGCTCTCACACAGCAGCACAGACACTGCTCGGCAGCTCACACACAGCACAGACACTGCTCTGCAGATCACACACAGCAGCACAGACACTGCTCTGCAGCTCTCACACACAGCACAGACACTGCTCTGCAGCTCTCACATACAGCACAGACACGGCTCTGCAGCTCTCACACAGCAGCACAGACACTGCTCTGCAGCTCTCACACACAGCACAGACACTGCTCTGCAGCTCACACACAGCAGCACAGACACTGCTCTGCAGCTCTCACACACAGCACAGACACTGCTCTGCAGCTCTCACACACAGCACAGACACGGCTCTGCAGCTCACACACAGCAGCACAGACACTGCTCTGCAGCTCTCACACACAGCACAGACACTGCTCTGCAGCTCTCACACACAGCACAGACACGGCTCTGCAGCTCACACACAGCAGCACAGACACTGCTCTGCAGCTCACACACAGCACAGACACTGCTCTGCAGCTCTCACACAGCAGCACAGACACTGCTCGGCAGCTCTCACACACAGCACAGACACTGCTCTGCAGCTCTCACATACAGCACAGACACTGCTCTGCAGCTCACACACAGCAGCACAGACACTGCTCTGCAGCTCACACACAGCACAGACACTGCTCTGCAGCTCTCACACACAGCACAGACACTGCTCGGCAGCTCTCACATACAGCACAGACACTGCTCTGCAGCTCACACACAGCAGCACAGACACTGCTCTGCAGCTCACACACAGCACAGACACTGCTCTGCAGCTCTCACATACAGCACAGACACTGCTCTGCAGCTCACACACAGCAGCACAGACACTGCTCTGCAGCTCTCACACACAGCAGCACAGACACTGCTCTGCAGCTCTCACACACAGCACAGACACTGCTCTGCAGCTCTCACACAGCAGCACAGACACTGCTCTGCAGCTCCCACACAGCAGCACAGACACTGCTCTGCAGCTCTCACACACAGCACAGACACTGCTCTGCAGCTCACACACAGCACAGACAATACTCTGCAGCTCTCACACAGCAGCACAGACACTGCTCTGCAGCTCACACACAGCAGCACAGACACTGCTCTGCAGCTCACACACAGCAGCACAGACACTGCTCTGCAGCTCTCACACAGCAGCACAGACACTGCTCTGCAGCTCACACACAGCAGCACAGACACTGCTCTGCAGCTCACACACAGCAGCACAGACACTGCTCTGCAGCACAGACACTGCTCTGCAGCTAACACACAGCAGCACAGACACTGCTCTGCAGCTCTCACACAGCAGCACAGACACTGCTCTGCAGCTCACACACAGCAGCACAGACACTGCTCTGCATCTCACACACAGCAGCACAGACACTGCTCTGCAGCTCTCACACACAGCACAGACACTGCTCTGCAGCTCTCACATACAGCACAGACACTGCTCTGCAACTCACACAGCAGCACAGACACTGCTCTGCAGCTCCCACACAGCAGCACAGACACGGCTCTGCAGCTCACACACAGCAGCACAGACACTGCTCTGCAGCTCACACACAGCACAGACACTGCTCTGCAGCTCACACACAGCAGCACAGACACTGCTCTGCAGCTCACACACAGCAGCACAGACACGGCTCTGCAGCTCACACACAGCAGCACAGACACTGCTCTGCAGCTCACACACAGCACAGACACTGCTCTGCAGCTCACACACAGCAGCACAGACACTGCTCTGCAGCTCACACACAGCAGCACAGACACTGCTCTGCAGCTCACACACAGCAGCACAGACACTGCTCTGCAGCTCACAGACACTGCTCTGCCGCTCACACACAGCAGCACAGACACTGCTCTGCCGCTCACACACAGCAGCACAGACACTGCTCTGCAGCTCACACACAGCAGCACAGACACTGCTCTGCAGCTCACACACAGCAGCACAGACACTGCTCTGCCGCTCACACACAGCAGCACAGAAACGGCTCTGCAGTCTGACCCCTTAGGCACTGTATACTGTACATGTCACGTATCCCATGCTAGTAACTATATCGCTGTTTTGTTTCTGCTTTTCTCTACGCAGCGGAGGAAATACAAAGGACACAGTATACAATCGGTAATGTAGGCACCTGCTGGTAGGGTTACCGTGACGTGGCTGCAGCTGAACATGTTTTGGCCAAAAATTTAACTGAATAATCCACACACGAGAAGAAACACATATAGAAAGGAGCTAAATAAGGCTCCACGTGGGACATGCGCTGGGGGCGACCGCGTCACCGCTGTATACATGAGGTCACTTTCACGGTAACGCTCCAGCTGACACAAATAAATATAAACAAATATACAGTGTGGGTTTTGAGCTGGCTAAGATTGTGTATGTTAATTACATATACACACAAACAGACATATGCATACACAAAAACTGATACCGACATATACACCGACATACATACACTACATGTAATATATATATATATATATATATATATATATATATATATATATATATATATATATATATATATATATATATATATATATATATATATATATATATATGCATTTCGTTAGCCACAGAACGGTATTGTCTATTTATTTTTTGATTATATATATACACATACCATGCATTAACGTACGCAATGGGACCGGAGCATGTATGTAAAGCGAAAATGTACTTAAAGTGAAGCTGTCTCCCTGCCTGTCACACACACGGCTGTCTCCCTGCCTGTCACACACACGGCTGTCTCCCTGCCTGTCACACACACGGCTGTCTCCCTGCCTGTCACACACACGGCTGTCTCCCTGCCTGTCACACACACGGCTGTCTCCCTGCCTGTCACACACACGGCTGTGTCACACACACGGCTGTCTCTCTGCCTGTCACACACACGGCTGTCTCCCTGCCTGTCACACACACGGCTGTCTCCCTGCCTGTCACACATATGGCTGTCTCTCTGCCTGTCACACACACGGCTGTCTCCCTGCCTGTCACACACACGGCTGTCTCCCTGCCTGTCACACGCACGGCTGTCTCTCTGCCTGTCACACACACGGCTGTCTCCCTGCCTGTCACACGCACGGCTGTCTCTCTGCCTGTCACACGCATGGCTGTCTCCCTGCCTGTCACACGCACGGCTGTCTCTCTGACTGTCACACGCACGGCTGTCTCCCTGCCTGTCACACGCACGGCTGTCTCTCTGACTGTCACACGCACGGCTGTCTCCCTGCCTGTCACACGCACGGCTGTCTCTCTGCCTGTCACACGCACGGCTGTCTCCCTGCCTGTCACACGCACGGCTGTCTCTCTGCCTGTCACATGTACGGCTGTCTCCCTGCCTGTCACACGCACGGCTGTCTCTCTGCCTGTCACACGCACGGCTGTCTCCCTGCCTGTCACACGCACGGCTGTCTCCATGAATGTCACACACACGCACGGCTGTCTCTCTGCCTGTCACACACACGGCTGTCTCTCTGCCTGTCACACACACGGCTGTCTCTCTGCCTGTCACACACACGGCTGTCTCCCTGCCTGTCACACACATGGCTGTCTCCCTGCCTGTCACACACACGCACGGCTGTCTCCCTGCCTGTCACACACACGGCTGTCTCCCTGCCTGTCACACACACGGCTGTCTCCCTGCCTGTCACACACACGGCTGTCTCTCTGCCTGTCACACACACGGCTGTCTCCCTGCCTGTCACACGCACGGCTGTCTCTCTGCCTGTCACACGCATGGCTGTCTCCCTGCCTGTCACACGCACGGCTGTCTCTCTGACTGTCACACGCACGGCTGTCTCCCTGCCTGTCACACGCACGGCTGTCTCTCTGACTGTCACACGCACGGCTGTCTCCCTGCCTGTCACACGCACGGCTGTCTCCCTGCCTGTCACACGCACGGCTGTCTCTCTGCCTGTCACACGCACGGCTGTCTCCCTGCCTGTCACACGCACGGCTGTCTCTCTGCCTGTCACATGCACGGCTGTCTCCCTGCCTGTCACACGCACGGCTGTCTCTCTGCCTGTCACACGCACGGCTTTCTCCCTGCCTGTCACACGCACGGCTGTCTCCATGAATGTCACACACACGCACGGCTGTCTCTCTGCCTGTCACACACACGGCTGTCTCTCTGCCTGTCACACACACGGCTGTCTCCCTGCCTGTCACACACATGGCTGTTTCCCTGCCTGTCACACACACGCACGGCTGTTTCCCTGCCTGTCACACACACGGCTGTCTCCCTGCCTGTCACACACACGGCTGTCTCCCTGCCTGTCACACACACGCACGGCTGTCTCTCTGCCTGTCACACACACGCACGGCTGTTTCCCTGCCTGTCACACACGGCTGTCTCCCTGCCTGTCACACACACGGCTGTCTCCCTGCCTGTCACACACACGCACAGCTGTTTCCCTGCCTGTCACACACACGCACGGCTGTCTCTCTGCCTGTCACACACACACGGCTGTCTCCCTGCCTGTCACACGCACGGCTGTCTCCCTGCCTGTCACACGCACGGCTGTCTCCCTGCCTGTCACACACACGGCTGTCTCCCTGCCTGTCACACACATGGCTGTCTCCCTGCCTGTCACACACACGCACGGCTGTTTCCCTGCCTGTCACACACACGGCTGTCTCCCTGCCTGTCACACACACGGCTGTCTCCCTGCCTGTCACACACACGCACGGCTGTCTCTCTGCCTGTCACACACACGCACGGCTGTTTCCCTGCCTGTCACACACGGCTGTCTCCCTGCCTGTCACACACACGGCTGTCTCCCTGCCTGTCACACACACGCACAGCTGTTTCCCTGCCTGTCACACACACACACGGCTGTCTCTCTGCCTGTCACACACACACGGCTGTCTCCCTGCCTGTCACACGCACGGCTGTCTCCCTGCCTGTCACACGCACGGCTGTCTCCCTGCCTGTCACACACACGGCTGTCTCCCTGCCTGTCACACACACGGCTGTCTCCCTGCCTGTCACACACACGCACGGCTGTTTCCCTGCCTGTCACACACACGCACGGCTGTCTCTCTGCCTGTCACACACACACACGGCTGTCTCCCTGCCTGTCACACACACGGCTGTCTCCCTGCCTGTCACACACACGCACGGCTGTTTCCCTGCCTGTCACACACACGGCTGTCTCCCTGCCTGTCACACACACGGCTGTCTCCCTGCCTGTCACACGCACGGCTGTCTCCCTGCCTGTCACACACACGGCTGTCTCCCTGCCTGTCACACACACGCACAGCTGTTTCCCTGCCTGTCACACACACGCACGGCTGTCTCTCTGCCTGTCACACACACACGGCTGTCTCCCTGCCTGTCACACGCACGGCTGTCTCCCTGCCTGTCACACGCACGGCTGTCTCCCTGCCTGTCACACACACGGCTGTCTCCCTGCCTGTCACACACACGGCTGTCTCCCTGCCTGTCACACACACGGCTGTCTCCCTGCCTGTCACACACACGGCTGTCTCCCTGCCTGTCACACACACGGCTGTCTCCCTGCCTGTCACACACACACGGCTGTCTCCCTGCCTGTCACACACATGGCTGTCTCCCTGCCTGTCACACACACGCACGGTTGTCTCTCTGCCTGTCACACACACACACACGGCTGTCTCCCTGCCTGTCACACGCACGGCTGTCTCCCTGCCTATCACACATGGCTGTCTCCCTGCCTGTCACACACACACACGGCTGTCTCCCTGCCTGTCACACACACACACGGCTGTCTCCCTGCCTGTCACACACACGGCTGTCTCCCTGCCTGTCACACACACACGGCTGTCTCCCTGCCTGTCACACACATGGCTGTCTCCCTGCCTGTCACACACACGGCTGTCTCCCTGCCTGTCACACACACACACACGGCTGTCTCCCTGCCTGTCACACACACGGCTGTCTCCCTGCCTGTCACACACACGGCTGTCTCCCTGACTGTCACACACATAGCTGTCTCCCTGCCTGTCACACACACGGCTGTCTCCCTGCCTGTCACACACACGGCTGTCTCCCTGCCTGTCACACACACGGCTGTCTCCCTGTCTGTAACACACACACGGCTGTCTCCCTGCCTGTCACACACATGGCTGTCTCCCTGCCTGTCACACACACGGCTGTCTCCCTGCCTGTCACACACACACACGGCTGTCTCCCTGCCTGTCACACACACGGCTGTCTCCCTGCCTGTCACACACACGGCTGTCTCCCTGACTGTCACACACATAGCTGTCTCCCTGCCTGTCACACACACGGCTGTCTCCCTGCCTGTCACACACACGGCTGTCTCCCTGCCTGTCACACACACGGCTGTCTCCCTGCCTGTCACACACACGGCTGTCTCCCTGCCTGTCACACACACGGCTGTCTCCCTGCCTGCCTTTTTTTCCGCATTATATGACTGCTCACTATCTTGTGATATTTATTTCTGCTATTAATCCCTGCCTCATGTCCCTGACGTGTCCCTGACGTGTCCCCCTCGCACGCCCCGGGAGGGTCACAGCTGGGTCACCCCTGGTGTATTTGTGCACACATTTCTCTGCAGATAAGGACATTGTGTGACACATTTACATTGTTCTCAGGTGTCTGGAGGAGGCTGGTACTTCTCCCCTTCTCATCTCTGCCCCCCCTCCCATCTCTCCCCCCTCCCCATCTCTCTCCCCCTTCCCATCATCTCTATCCCCTTCCTATCATCTCTCCCCCCTTCCCATCATCTCTCCCCCCTTCCCATCTCTCTCTCCCCCTTCCCATCATCTTCCCTCCCCCCATTCCCATCATCTATCCCCCCTTCCCATCATCTCTCCTCCCCAAACCCATTATCGCTCTCCCCCAATCCCATCATCTCTCTCCCCCAATCCCATCATCTCTCTCCCCCAATCCCATCATCTCTCTCCCCCAATCCCATCATCTCTCTCCCCCCAATCCCATCATCTCTCTCCCCCAATCCCATCATCTCTCTCCCCCAATCCCATCATCTCTCTCCCCCAATCCCATCATCTCTCTCCCCCAATCCCATCATCTCTCTCCCCCAATCCCATCATCTCTCTCCCCAATCCCATTATCTCTCTCCCCCAATCCCATCATCTCTCTCCCCCAATCCCATCATGCCTGTCACACGCACGGCTGTCTCCCTGCCTATCACACATGGCTGTCTCCCTGCCTGTCACACACACACACGGCTGTCTCCCTGCCTGTCACACACACACACGGCTGTCTCCCTGCCTGTCACACACACGGCTGTCTCCCTGCCTGTCACACACACACGGCTGTCTCCCTGCCTGTCACACACATGGCTGTCTCCCTGCCTGTCACACACACGGCTGTCTCCCTGCCTGTCACACACACACACACGGCTGTCTCCCTGCCTGTCACACACACGGCTGTCTCCCTGCCTGTCACACACACGGCTGTCTCCCTGACTGTCACACACATAGCTGTCTCCCTGCCTGTCACACACACGGCTGTCTCCCTGCCTGTCACACACACGGCTGTCTCCCTGCCTGTCACACACACGGCTGTCTCCCTGTCTGTCACACACACACGGCTGTCTCCCTGCCTGTCACACACATGGCTGTCTCCCTGCCTGTCACACACACGGCTGTCTCCCTGCCTGTCACACACACACACGGCTGTCTCCCTGCCTGTCACACACACGGCTGTCTCCCTGCCTGTCACACACACGGCTGTCTCCCTGACTGTCACACACATAGCTGTCTCCCTGCCTGTCACACACACGGCTGTCTCCCTGCCTGTCACACACACGGCTGTCTCCCTGCCTGTCACACACACGGCTGTCTCCCTGCCTGTCACACACACGGCTGTCTCCCTGCCTGTCACACACACGGCTGTCTCCCTGCCTGCCTTTTTTTCCGCATTATATGACTGCTCACTATCTTGTGATATTTATTTCTGCTATTAATCCCTGCCTCATGTCCCTGACGTGTCCCTGACGTGTCCCCCTCGCACGCCCCGGGAGGGTCACAGCTGGGTCACCCCTGGTGTATTTGTGCACACATTTCTCTGCAGATAAGGACATTGTGTGACACATTTACATTGTTCTCAGGTGTCTGGAGGAGGCTGGTACTTCTCCCCTTCTCATCTCTGCCCCCCTCCCATCTCTCCCCCCTCCCCATCTCTCTCCCCCTTCCCATCATCTCTATCCCCTTCCTATCATCTCTCCCCCCTTCCCATCATCTCTCCCCCCTTCCCATCTCTCTCTCCCCCTTCCCATCATCTTCCCTCCCCCCCATTCCCATCATCTATCCCCCCTTCCCATCATCTCTCCTCCCAAACCCATTATCGCTCTCCGCTCCCCAATCCCATCATCTCTCTCCCCCAATCCCATCATCTCTCTCCCCCCAATCCCATCATCTCTCTCCCCCAATCCCATCATCTCTCTCCCCCCAATCCCATCATCTCTCTCCCCAATCCATCATCTCTCTCCCCCAATCCCATCATCTCTCTCCCCCAATCCCATCATCTCTCCTCCCCAATCCCCATCATCTCTCTTCCCCCAATCCCATCATCTCTCTCCCCAATCCATTATCTCTCTCCCCAATCCCATCATCTCTCTCCCCAATCCCATCATCTCTCTCCCCAATCCCATCATCTCTCTCCCCCAATCCCATCATCTCTCTCCCCCATCCCATCATCTCTCTCCCCCAATCCCATCATCTCTCTCCCCCAATCCCATCATCTCTCTCCCCCAATCCCATCATCTCTCTCCCCCAATCCCATCATCTCTCTCCCCAATCCCATCATCTCTCTCCCACCAATCCCATCATCTCTCTCCCCCAATCCATCATCTCTCTCCCCAATCCCATCATCTCTCTCCCCCAATCCCATCATCTCTCTCCCCCAATCCCATCATCTCTCTCCCCCAGCCTCATCATCTCTCCCCCCAATCCCATTATCTCTCTCCCCAATCCCATCATCTCTCCCCCCAATCCCATTATCTCTCTCCCCCAATCCCATCATCTCTCTCCCCCAATCCCATCATCTCTCTCTCCCCTCCCATCACTCTCCCCCAATCCCATCATCTCTCTCCCCCAATCCCATCATCTCTCCCCCCAATCCCATCATCTCTCTCCCCCAATCCCATCATCTCTCTCCCCCAATCCCATCATCTCTCTCCCACCCAATCCCATCATCTCCCCCCCTCCATTCTCATCATCTCTCCCCCAATCCCATCATCTCTCCCCCCAGCCTCATCATCTGCCCCCCATTCTCATCTCTCTCCCCATTCTCATCATCTCTCCCCCCATCTGTCCCCACAATCCCATCATCTCTCCTCCCCATCCCATCACCCCCCCCCCCCCATTCCCATCATCTCTCCAATCTCTCCCCCCCCCCGCCCCACAGACTGGTGCCTCTGCCAGCCCCCCCAGGCATGACCCACACAGAAAGGGGAACATACAGTCATACAGAGTATGACCACACACTTCCAATCTGTCTGTACCCTGATAATGGCGGAGGGTGGGGTATTATTGTGAGCAAGAGAGTGTGTGTGTGTAAACTGGACATAGAGATGCTCGGCATTACTATTAGGACCGTATCTTCCTTGTTATTATATGAGAGAAGATTAAAAAAAAGGGGTAGTCCTGTCTGTCCCCCCACCTCGCACTCCTCCTGTACCAGTGCCCACACAATGCTGATACAGCTCTGCTCTCTGGCCTCAGAGCTGCACTCCATTTTAAAGTGACAGAACCCGTGTGTGCTCACAATGAAGGACCGCAATGATCAGCAGAGACAGGGGGGGGGGGGTGCAGCTTGTCCAGGACACGAGAGACATGGGGTGACAGTGACCAATGCTAAATCATTCCCCTGCAGAGTGATACAGATGGAGATCTGACACCCCTGTCCCCTCCACACACTGTCCCCCCCCACACCTGGGTGACACAGTGACACAGACAGAAGAGACTTCCACAGCCACCGGGACCCAGAGGCTCAAATAAGTGAAATTTGGGGGTTCATTATTAACTTAATATTTGTCACCCCACAATGAGTGAACAGTGACGCTGCTCCCTTCCGAGTGACACCCCCCTGCCCTATAGCCTCTGTCCCTGCAGGTGACATTAGGTACAATCCCTGGGACGGGATTAGGTAACTAGTTATTGCTGCCCCGTTCCAGCATCCCCTGATCCGAGAGCATGAGGAGGGGATCGGGATAACGAGGGAGCACATTACCCCTGTATAACACCCCCTTCCTCACACGGAGAGTTTAATCAGCTTCATAGAGACCAGCAGAACAATGTGCTCATTAAATCCTCCGCAGGCTGATCCGTGTCCAACTGTCCCACACACAGAGCTGTACCCAGGGCCGGAGGGAGAGAGGGAGAGGGAAGGGGGGGGGGGGGAAGAGAGGAAGAGAC
>NC_134496.1:49390735-49434309 GCF_040206685.1 Ascaphus truei | reverse complement strand
CCATATCTCACAGCCCAGCACTGTGTATAACCCCATATCTCACAGCCCAGCACTGTGTATAACCCCATATCTCACAGCTCAGCACTGTGTATAACCCCATATCTCACAGCCCAGCACTGTGTATAACCCCATATCTCACAGCTCAGCACTGTGTATAACCCCATATCTCACAGACCAGCACTGTGTATAACCCCATATCTCACAGCCCAGCACTGTGTATAACCCCATATCTCACAGCTCAGCACTGTGTATAACCCCATATCTCACAGCCCAGCACTGTGTATAACCCCATATCTCACAGCTCAGCACTGTGTATAACCCCATATCTCACAGACCAGCACTGTGTATAACCCCATATCTCACAGCCCAGCACTGTGTATAACCCCATATCTCACAGACCAGCACTGTGTGTATAACCCCATATCTCACAGCCCAGCACTGTGTGTATAACCCCATATCTCACAGCCCAGCACTGTGTGTATAACCCCATATCTCACAGCTCAGCACTGTGTATAACCCCATATCTCACAGCTCAGCACTGTGTGTATAACCCCATATCTCACAGCCCAGCACTGTGTATAACCCCATATCTCACAGCCCAGCACTGTGTATAACCCCATATCTCACAGCCCAGCACTGTGTGTGTAACCCCATATCTCACAGCTCAGCACTGTGTATAACCCCATATCTCACAGCTCAGCACTGTGTATAACCCCATATCTCACAGCTCAGCACTGTGTATAACCCCATATCTCACAGCTCAGCACTGTGTATAACCCCATATCTCACAGCTCAGCACTGTGTATAACCCCATATCTCACAGCCCAGCACTGTGTATAACCCATATCTCACAGCCCAGCACTGTGTATAACCCCATATCTCACAGCTCAGCACTGTGTATAACCCCATATCTCACAGCCCAGCACTGTGTATAACCCCATATCTCACAGCCCAGCACTGTGTATAACCCCATATCTCACAGCTCAGCACTGTGTGTATAACCCCATATCTCACAGCTCAGCACTGTGTATAACCCCATATCTCACAGCTCAGCGCTGTGTATAACCCCATATCTCACAGCCCAGCGCTGTGTATAACCCCATATCTCACAGCCCAGCGCTGTGTATAACCCCATATCTCACAGCTCAGCACTGTGTATAACCCCATATCTCACAGCTCAGCACTGTGTGTATAACCCCATATCTCACAGCTCAGCACTGTGTATAACCCCATATCTCACAGCTCAGCACTGTGTATAACCCCATATCTCACAGCCCAGCACTGTGTGTATAACCCCATATCTCACAGCTCAGCACTGTGTATAACCCCATATCTCACAGCTCAGCACTGTGTGTGTAACCCCATATTGTATTGTATGTCTTTATTTATATAGCGCCATTAATGTACATAGCGCTTCACAGTAGTAATACATGTGGTAATCGAATAAATAACAGATAATATAAATAACAGATCATGGGAATAAGTGCTTTAGACAAACATAACATTAAGGAAGAGGAGTCCCTGCCCCGAGGAGCTTACAATCTAATTGTTAGGTAGGGAGAACGTACAGAGACAGGAGGGAGTTCTGGTAAGTGCGTCTGCAGGGGGCCAAGCTTTATGTATCGTGTTCAGAATATCCACAGTGCTATTCATATGCTTCTTTAAGCAAGTGTGTCTTAAGGTGGGTCTTAAAGGTGGATAGAGAGGGTGCTAGTCGGGTACTGAGGGGAAGGGCATTCCAGAGGTGTGGGGCAGTCAGTGAAAAAGGTTTAAGGCGGGAGAGGGCTTTAGATAAAAAGGGGGTAGAAAGAAGACATCCTTGAGCAGAACGCAAGAGTTGGGGTGGTGCATAGCGAGAAATTAGGGCTGAGATGTAAGGAGAGGCAGAAGAGTGTAAAGCTTTAAAAGTGAGGAGAAGAATGGAGTGTGAGATGCGGGATTTGATTGGAAGCCAGGAGAGGGATTTCAGGGGGGAGATGCTGAGACAGATCTAGGAAAGAGTAGAGTGATTCTGGCAGCAGCATTTAGGATAGATTGTAGGGGAGACAGGTGAGAGGCAGGAAGGCCGGACAGCAGGAGGATACAGTAATCAAGACGGGAGAGAATGAGGGCCTGAGTCAGAGTTTTAGCAGTCGAGCAACAGAGGAAAGGGCGTATCTTTGTTATATTGCGGAGGAAAAAGCGACAAGTTTTAGAAATGTTTTGAATGTGAGAGGAGAATGTGAGAGGAGTCGAGTGTGACCCCTAGGCAGCGTGCTTGGGCTACTGGGTGGATTATCGTAGTTCCAACAGTAATGTGGAAGGAGGTAGTAGGGCCAGGTTTGGGAGGAAGTATGAGGAGCTCTGTTTTAGCCATGTTGAGTTTAAGGCGACAGAGGGTCATCCAGGATGATATAGCAGAGAGACATTCAGAAACTTTGGTCTGTATAGCAGGTGTAAGGTCAGGTGTTGGAAAGTATATTTGTGTGTCGTCAGCATAGAGGTGATATTTAAACCCAAAAGATGTTATTAGGTCACCTAGAGAGAGTGTGTACAGAGAAAAGAGAAGAGGTCCCAGGACAGAGCCCTGGGGTACCCCCACAGAGAGATCAATAGAGGAGTAGGTGGTGTTAGCAGAAGAGACACTGAAAGTACGATGGGAGAGGTAGGATGAGATCCAGGATAGAGCTTTGTTCCGAATACCAAGAGTATGGAGAATGTGAAGGAGAAGAGGGTGGTCCACGGTGTCAAATGCTGCAGAGAGGTCGAGTAATATGAGCAGAGTGTAATGACCTCTGTCTTTGGCAGCATGGAGGTCATCAGTTATTTTAGTGAGGGCTGTTTCCGTGGAGTGAGCAGTGTGGAAGCCAGATTGTAGAGAGTCTAGGAGAGAATAGGTGTTGAGAAAATGGAGCAAGCGAGAGAATACAAGACGTTCAAGAGTTTAGAGGCAAAAGGCAGGAGGGAGACAGGTCGATAGTTAGAAAGACAGGTAGGGTCAAGCTTGCTGTTTTTGAGTAATGGTATGAATGTTGCATGTTTGAAGGAGGATGGAAAGGTTCCAGAGCAGAGGGAGGAGTTAAAATGTGTGTGAGCGTAGGGATTATAGTAGGAGCAAGAGGTTTTAGGAGATGGGAGGGAATGGGGTCAAGAGGGCAAGTGGTAGAGGGAGAAGTGGCGATCAACAGCGACACATCCTCCTCTGAGACAGTAGAAAAAGAGTCAAGGAAGGCAGGAGGAGAGTTAGGAAGAGGTGTAGGATGGGAAGAAGAAACAGAGGATGTTCTGACGTATGGATTCCACCTTTTCCTTAAAATAGTCAGCAAAGTCCTGAGCGGAGATGGAGGAAGGAGAGGCAGCTGAGGGTGGTTTGAGTAGAGTATCAAAGACAGAGAACAGTCGGCGTGGGTTAGACTTGTGCATGTTGATTAGTGCAGAAAAGTAGGCTTGTTTAGCTTGCGAGAGGCAGAGTTGAAACAGGATAGCATAAATTTGTAGCGAAGGAAGTCTGCGAGAGTGTGAGACTTCCTCCAGAGGTGTTCAGAGGAATGAGTGGAGGAACGCAGCATGCGTGTGTGGGAATTTAGCCAGGGTCTAGGGTTAGAAGGGCGAGTGCGGCAGAGAGAAAGTGGGGCATGTAGATCAAGAGAGGAGGACAAGACAGAGTTGTAGTTCCTGACCAGGTTGTCAGGGTCTGTAGCAGAGCTGAGAGAGGAGAGGGAGGAGCGTAAAGTGGACTCAAAGTCAGGTAAGTGAATAGAGCGCAGGTTTCTGCAGAACCGGGGTGTAGATGGAGGTGGAGAAGGGGAGAAGCGAGATAGAGAGAATGAGATGAGATGATGGTCAGAGAGAGGAAAAGGGAAATGGAGAAATCGGAGAGAGAGAAGTTCTTAGTGAAAACCAGGTCTAAGTAGTGACCATCCTTGTGGGTGCTGGCTTCAGTCCACTGTTGAAGGCCAAAAGAAGAGGTTAGAGAAAGAAAGCGAGAAACCCAAGGGAGAGAGGGGTCATCAATGTGGCATTGAAGTCCCCAAGGAGAAGAACAGGGGAGTCTGAGGAGAGGAAGAAAGACAGCCAGGATTCAAAGTGAGAGAGAAAGGCAGAAGGGGGATGAGTAGAGGTAGGTGGGCGATAGATGACCGCCACATGAACAGGGAGAGGAGAGAAAATCTGGACAGTGTGAGCCTCAAAGGAGGGAAAAGCAAGAGAGGGAGGAATAGGAAGGGTTCGGTAACGACAGAGAGAGGAGAGCAGGAGCCCCACGCCTCCACCCCTGCCATCAGTGCGCGGAGTGTGGGAGAAGGAAAGGCCACCGTAGGAGAGGGCAGCTTCCAGAGCAGAGTCAGACTGAGTGAGCCAGGTCTCAGTTATAACAAAGAGAAGCAGGGAGTGAGAGAGAAAGAAGTCATGCACAGAGAGGAACTTGTTAGAGAGGGAGCGAGCATTTCAAAGGGCACAGGAGAAAGGGAGAGAGGAGGGAGGGTGGCAGGGATGGGTATGAGGTTGGAGGGGTTGACACCAGAAGGAGTAGAGGTTGCAGTTGGTAGGCGAGGACGAGCGCATGTAGGAATAAGACAGGGACCAGGATTGGGAGAGATATCCCCAGAAGCAAGGAGGAGAAGCATGGATAGAAAGAGAATGTGTGAGGAGGATTTGTAAGGGGTATTTTTTAGTGCAGGGATATAGCTGTGTGGTGTCAAAGGACGCAGGTAAGAAAGGAGTTCATGTGAACAGAGAAGTGGTGAAGGAAGGAGAGATGGAGATATATGAATGGAGTTAGAGACATACTGAGGCTGGTAAAAAGAAGTGCATAATTTGAGAAGAAGTGAAGTCACTGCAAATATAAATGGTAAAGGCAGCATCACAGCAGTAATGATGCAGTCTGGTATAGATGATATCCTCCTTTCCAGCGTAGTTCAAATGCAGGAATCAGGGCCAGATGGGGTGTCCACTTCTTCCTCACTTCTTTTGAACTTCCTTTTAAACTTCAGTTGTTCAGTAGTCATGCCACTTATAATGGGCCACTTGGATATGGGCTGCAAGCAAACTAGCTGTTCTGACTGGGGTTATATAGGCCTAAAAAGTCACTGACGGTGTTGTTCTGTCTGCTTAATTAGCACATCTGAGGCACATTCAAACAAATGGTTTTCTACACAGGGTGTTCCATATCTCACAGCCCAGCACTGTGTATAACCCCATATCTCACAGCCCAGCACTGTGTATAACCCCATATCTCACAGCTCAGCACTGTGTATAACCCCATATCTCACAGCTCAGCACTGTGTATAACCCCATATCTCACAGCCCAGCACTGTGTGTATAACCCCATATCTCACAGCTCAGCACTGTGTATAACCCCATATCTTACAGCCCAGCACTGCGTGTATAACCCCATATCTCACAGCCCAGCACTGTGTGTATAACCCCATATCTCACAGCTCAGCACTGTGTATAACCCCATATCTCACAGCTCAGCACTGTGTATAACCCCATATCTCACAGCTCAGCACTGTGTGTATAACCCCATATCTCACAGCCCAGCACTGTGTATAACCCCATATCTCACAGCTCAGCACTGTGTATAACCCCATATCTCACAGCTCAGCACTGTGTATAACCCCATATCTCACAGCCCAGCACTGTGTATAACCCCATATCTCACAGCCCAGCACTGTGTATAACCCCATATCTCACAGCTCAGCACTGTGTATAACCCCATATCTCACAGCTCAGCACTGTGTATAACCCCATATCTCACAGCCCAGCACTGTGTATAACCCCATATCTCACAGCCCAGCACTGTGTATAACCCCATATCTCACAGCTCAGCACTGTGTGTATAACCCCATATCTCACAGCTCAGCACTGTGTATAACCCCATATCTCACAGCCAAGCACTGTGTATAACCCCATATCTCACAGCTCAGCACTGTGTATAACCCCATATCTCACAGCCCAGCACTGTGTATAACCCCATATCTCACAGCCCAGCACTGTGTATAACCCCATATCTCACAGCTCAGCACTGTGTATAACCCCATATCTCACAGCCCAGCACTGTGTATAACCCCATATCTCACAGCTCAGCACTGTGTGTGTAACCCCATATCTCACAGCCCAGCACTGTGTATAACCCCATATCTCACAGCTCAGCACTGTGTGTATAACCCCATATCTCACAGCTCAGCACTGTGTATAACCCCATATCTCACAGCCCAGCACTGTGTATAACCCCATATCTCACAGCTCAGCACTGTGTATAACCCCATATCTCACAGCTCAGCACTGTGTATAACCCCATATCTCACAGCCCAGCACTGTGTATAACCCCATATCTCACAGCTCAGCATTGTGTGTATAACCCCATATCTCACAGCTCAGCACTGTGTGTGTAACCCCATATCTCACAGCCCAGCACTGTGTGTATAACCCCATATCTCACAGCTCAGCACTGTGTATAACCCCATATCTCACAGCCCAGCACTGTGTATAACCCCATATCTCAAAGCTCAGCATTGTGTGTATAACCCCATATCTCACAGCTCAGCACTGTGTGTGTAACCCCATATCTCACAGCTCAGCACTGTGTATAACCCCATATCTCACAGCCCAGCACTGTGTATAACCCCATATCTCACAGCTCAGCATTGTGTGTATAACCCCATATCTCACAGCTCAGCACTGTGTATAACCCCATATCTCACAGCCCAGCACTGTGTATAACCCCATATCTCACAGCTCAGCACTGTGTGTATAACCCCATATCTCACAGCCCAGCACTGTGTGTGTAACCCCATATCTCACAGCCCAGCACTGTGTGTATAACCCCATATCTCACAGCCCAGCACTGTGTATAACCCCATATCTCACAGCTCAGCATTGTGTGTATAACCCCATATCTCACAGCTCAGCACTGTGTATAACCCCATATCTCACAGCTCAGCACTGTGTATAACCCCATATCTCACAGCTCAGCACTGTGTGTGTAACCCCATATCTCACAGCCCAGCACTGTGTGTATAACCCCATATCTCACAGCCCAGCACTGTGTATAACCCCATATCTCACAGCTCAGCACTGTGTGTGTAATCCCATATCTCACAGCCCAGCACTGTGTATAACCCCATATCTGTCAGTCTAATCCCCCCACCCAACACCCTTGCTGTGTCCATCAGTATACAGACATCTACCTGCCCAGTAATGCATGTATCAATTTATTAATAGGTCTGTATGTACAACGTGTATCTCCTGAAAATGTATCATATCTATTAATGCGCCTGTATGTTGTGAGAATTGCCCGTCGGTCCCGCCCCCGTGATGCACCCAGTGATGGGACGGGCGACGCGTGCCGTGTTACCAGGTTGGGGACACCGCACGTCCCACGCTTAGGCCACGCCCCAGTGACGCAACCCGTGACAAAGAGGCTGACGTGCGCCGCTCTACCAGGCTGGTGTTCAGAACACCGCACAGTTCTCACTCAGGCTCCGCCCCGTGACGTCATGGGTAAGGCGCACCGCGCACAGGCTACGCGCATGCGCCGCACTACCGTGGGCACACGAGCGGTTAACGCCATCTCCAATTACCCTTCACCTGCACTTCTCCCCGCCCCCTGCCTATCATTGGACCGAATATGTCTAGGGGCGGGTTTCATTCATTACTCTGCCGCTGTGTGCTGCCCCACCATTGGCTGCCTCTTCCATTAATACTCAGCCAGCCCTACTGCAAACTGGCTGAGCATTAACCCTGTTTATGTCCCTGTGTTTGCCTCAGACACCCTGCTGCCTTGCTGCTGTCTTGTCTTGCGTATCCTGTTCCTGCTTTGACCTCGGCTTGTATCTGGACCTCCGCCTCTCTGACCCTTGACCTCGGCTTGCTATTGGACTTCTACCTTCTCTACTCCTGGACCCCGGCACCGCACAACGACTATCCGACTTCTCCAGTCCCTGACCACGGCGAGTATATACGGCCATTCTGATCTCTCCAATCCTGACCCAGCTACACGACCTTACTCTGGACGCGGTCTCGCGGTTGGAGGTCCGGTGTATTCCCACATCCACACCTCAGCCTCGCGGTCCCGTCCTGTTTGTGGTGAGTCATAGAGGAAAGTGCATGCACTCTGCAGTATGGTGCCGGAGGGGGTACTTATCTGCCGGTGCACAGGATCCAGAGAGGTCCAGACATCCCAGTAGAGAACAGGGTAGAGAATGGAAGCAGGCACACGGTCTTAGGCCTCGGCCATGTTACCTGCTTGCTGGCGGAGGCGCGCTGACGCGCACTCCCGCTCAGCACTGAGCCCCTACAGCAGCAATTAGAGCGGCTTTAGTAGGGGCTCGCCTACGCAAGCGCACAGAAGCGTAGGTCTTAGGGAAATGTAACATTCCCCCGCTTGCCGGAGCGCAGGGCCGGTCACGTGAGCGGTTCGCCCAATGAGGACGAACCAGCTCCGTGACGTCACTCGCCCGCCCCCGGCCTGCCCCCTGATGGCGCGCAGGGAAAGCACCCGCAAGGCCAGGGAAAGCACCTGCTTTCCCTGAGCCTCAGCGCGCCTCAGCACGCCAGCGGGAAGCTTGGCCGAGGCCTTATGCAAAAAGAATATTTAATGTACCACCAAAAGGTCCAACGTTTCGGCAGGGAACTGCCTTTATCAAGGAGAGGCACTAAACAGGCCTATACGTAACCCTCTCCCTGATAAAGGCAGTTCCCTGCCAAAACGTTGGACCTTTTGGTGTCACATTAAATATTCTTTTTGCATAAGACCGTGTGCCTGCTTCCATTCTCTACCCTGTTTGTGGTGAGCACTCGTTACATATGTACAACGTGTATCACCTAAACATGTATCAGTCTATTAATACGCCTGTATGTACAACGTGTATCACCTAAACATGTATCAGTCTATTAATACGCCTGTATGTACAATGTGTATCACCTAAACATGTATCAGTCTATTAATACGCCTGTATGTACAACGTGTATCACCTAAACATGTATCAGTCTATTAATACGCCTGTATGTACAACGTGTATCACCTAAACATGTATCAGTCTATTAATACGCCTGTATGTACAACGTGTATCAGTCTATTAATACGCCTGTATGTACAACGTGTATCACCTAAACATGTATCAGTCTATTAATACGCCTGTATGTACAACGTGTATCACCTAAACATGTATCAGTCTATTAATACGTCTGTATGTACAACGTGTATCACCTAAACATGTATCAGTCTATTAATACGCCTGTATGTACAACGTGTATCAATCTATTAATACGCCTGTATGTACAACGTATATCAGTCTATTAATACGCCTGTATGTACAACGTGTATCAGTCTATTAATACGCCTGTATGTACAACGTGTATGAGTCTATTAATACGCCTGTATGTACAACGTGTATCAGTCTATTAATACGCCTGTATGTACAACGTGTATCACCTAAACATGTATCAGTCTATTAATACGCCTGTATGTACAACGTGTATCAGTCTATTAATACGCCTGTATGTACAACGTGTATCACCTAAACATGTATCAGTCTATTAATACGCCTGTATGTACAACGTGTATCACCTAAACATGTATCAGTCTATTAATACGTCTGTATGTACAACGTGTATCACCTAAACATGTATCAGTCTATTAATACGCCTGTATGTACAACGTGTATCACCTAAACATGTATCAGTCTATTAATACGCCTGTATGTACAACGTGTATCACCTAAACATGTATCAGTCTATTAATACGCCTGTATGTACAACGTGTATCACCTAAACATGTATCAGTCTATTAATACGCCTGTATGTACAACGTGTATCACCTAAACATGTATCAATCTATTAATACGCCTGTATGTACAACGTGTATCAATCTATTAATACGCCTGTATGTACAACGTATATCAGTCTATTAATACGCCTGTATGTACAACGTGTATCAGTCTATTAATACGCCTGTATGTACAACGTGTATCAGTCTATTAATACGCATGTATGTACAACGTGTATCACCTAAACATGTATCAGTATATTAATACGCCTGTATGTACAACGTGTATCACCTAAACATGAATCAGTCTATTAATACGCCTGTATGTACAACGTGTATCACCTAAACATGTATCAGTCTATTAATACGCCTGTATGTACAACGTGTATCACCTAAACATGTATCAGTCTATTAATACGCCTGTATGTACAACGTGTATCAGTCTATTAATACGTCTGTATGTACAACGTGTATCAGTCTATTAATACGCCTGTATGTACAACGTGTATCAGTCTATTAATACGCCTGTATGTACAACGTGTATCACCTAAACATGTATCAGTCTATTAATACGCCTGTATGTACAACGTGTATCACCTAAACATGTATCAGTCTATTAATACGCCTGTATGTACAACGTGTATCACCTAAACATGTATCAGTCTATTAATACGCCTGTATGTACAACGTGTATCACCTAAACATGTATCAATCTATTAATACGCCTGTATGTACAACGTGTATCAATCTATTAATACGCCTGTATGTACAACGTATATCAGTCTATTAATACGCCTGTATGTACAACGTGTATCAGTCTATTAATACGCCTGTATGTACAACGTGTATCAGTCTATTAATACGCCTGTATGTACAACATGTATCACCTAAACATGTATCAGTCTATTAATACGCCTGTATGTACAACGTGTATCAGTCTATTAATACGCCTGTATGTACAACGTGTATCACCTAAACATGTATCAGTCTATTAATACGCCTGTATGTACAACGTGTATCACCTAAACATGTATCAGTCTATTAATACGTCTGTATGTACAACGTGTATCACCTAAACATGTATCAGTCTATTAATACGTCTGTATGTACAACGTGTATCAGTCTATTAATACGCCTGTATGTACAACGTGTATCAGTCTATTAATACGTCTGTATGTACAACGTGTATCAGTCTATTAATACGCCTGTATGTACAACGTGTATCACCTAAACATGTATCAGTCTATTAATACGCCTGTATGTACAACGTGTATCAGTCTATTAATACGCCTGTATGTACAACGTGTATCACCTAAACATGTATCAGTCTATTAATACGCCTGTATGTACAACGTGTATCACCTAAACATGTATCAGTCTATTAATACGTCTGTATGTACAACGTGTATCACCTAAACATGTATCAGTCTATTAATACGCCTGTATGTACAACGTGTATCACCTAAACATGTATCAGTCTATTAATACGCCTGTATGTACAACGTGTATCACCTAAACATGTATCAGTCTATTAATACGCCTGTATGTACAACGTGTATCACCTAAACATGTATCAGTCTATTAATACGCCTGTATGTACAACGTGTATCACCTAAACATGTATCAATCTATTAATACGCCTGTATGTACAACGTGTATCAATCTATTAATACGCCTGTATGTACAACGTATATCAGTCTATTAATACGCCTGTATGTACAACGTGTATCAGTCTATTAATACGCCTGTATGTACAACGTGTATCAGTCTATTAATACGCCTGTATGTACAACGTGTATCACCTAAACATGTATCAGTCTATTAATACGCCTGTATGTACAACGTGTATCACCTAAACATGTATCAGTCTATTAATACGCCTGTATGTACAACGTGTATCACCTAAACATGTATCAGTCTATTAATACGCCTGTATGTACAACGTGTATCACCTAAACATGTATCAGTCTATTAATACGCCTGTATGTACAACGTGTATCAGTCTATTAATACGCCTGTATGTACAACGTGTATCACCTAAACATGTATCAGTCTATTAATACGCCTGTATGTGCAACTTGTATCACCTAAACATGTATCAGTCTATTAATACGCCTGTATGTACAACGTGTATCACCTAAACATGTATCAGTCTATTAATACGCCTGTATGTACAACGTGTATCACCTAAACATGTATCAATCTATTAATACGCCTGTATGTACAACGTGTATCAATCTATTAATACGCCTGTATGTACAACGTATATCAGTCTATTAATACGCCTGTATGTACAACGTGTATCAGTCTATTAATACGCCTGTATGTACAACGTGTATCACCTAAACATGTATCAGTCTATTAATACGCCTGTATGTACAACGTGTATCACCTAAACATGTATCAGTCTATTAATACGCCTGTATGTACAACGTGTATCACCTAAACATGTATCAGTCTATTAATACGCCTGTATGTACAACGTGTATCAGTCTATTAATACGCCTGTATGTACAACGTGTATCAATCTATTACTACACCTGTATGTACAACGTATATCAGTCTATTAATACGCCTGTATGTACAACGTGTATCAATCTATTAATACGCCTGTATGTACAACGTGTATCAATCTATTAATACGCCTGTATGTACAACGTGTATCAGTCTATTAATACGTCTGTATGTACAACGTGTATCAGTCTATTAATACGTCTGTATGTACAACATGTATCACCTAAACATGTATCAGTCTATTAATACGCCTGTATGTACAACGTGTATCAGTCTATTAATACGTCTGTATGTACAACGTGTATCAGTCTATTAATACGCCTGTATGTACAACGTGTATCACCTAAACATGTATCAGTCTATTAATACGCCTGTATGTACAACGTGTATCAATCTATTAATACGCCTGTATGTACAACGTGTATCAATCTATTAATACGTCTGTATGTACAACGTGTATCACCTAAACATGTATCAGTCTATTAATACGCCTGTATGTACAACGTGTATCAGTCTATTAATACGTCTGTATGTACAACGTGTATCAGTCTATTAATACGCCTGTATGTACAACGTGTATCACCTAAACATGTATCCGTCTATTAATACGCCTGTATGTACAACGTGTATCAATCTATTAATACGTCTGTATGTACAACGTGTATCACCTAAACATGTATCAGTCTATTAATACGCCTGTATTTACAACGTGTATCACCTAAACATGTATCAATCTATTAATACGCCTGTATGTACAACGTGTATCACCTAAACATGTATCAGTCTATTAATACGCCTGTATGTACAACGTGTATCAGTCTATTAATACGCCTGTATGTACAACGTGTATCACCTAAACATGTATCAGTCTATTAATACGCCTGTATGTACAACGTGTATCAGTCTATTAATACGCCTGTATGTACAACGTGTATCAATCTATTAATACGTCTGTATGTACAACGTGTATCAGTCTATTAATACGCCTGTATGTACAACGTGTATCAGTCTATTAATACGCCTGTATGTACAACGTGTATCAGTCTATTAATACGTCTGTATGTACAACGTGTATCATCTTGTTTGAATCTCACAACTACACGGAGAAAGCACAGCTAAGGAACATAAAGCAAGGCCAATATTGACAGGTGCACGCACCTCATATAGATATATATTAATATATAGATATATATTAATATATATATATATATATATATATATATATATACATATATATATATATATATATATATACACACAAACACGTGTCTCACTAATGCCTGCTACGCTTTAGCACACCTTAAACTTGAATTCTTTAGCACCCTTTAGTGGACATGGGCCGGTGTAATGCCATAAAGCTGATACTAGGGGTAAACTTCACTTGAATGAGACTCTCACAGAGCAAAGTCCTTGTGATAGTGGTAGCACACCTCCCTCATCTCAGAGGTTAGGTCGGGGCAGGTCCAGCACTCTGGAGGTTGTGTTACTATAGTGGCAGCAGTGGGAGCTGTATACTGGAGCAGCAGATGTGTATAGGGGCAGCAGTGTGAGCAGTCTATAAGGGAATCAGTGCGTGCCGTCTATAGGGGCAGCAGTGGGAACTGTCTATATGAGCAGCAGTGGGAACTGTCTATAGGAGCAGCAGTGGGAACTGTCTATAGGAGCAGCAGTAGGCACAGTCTATGGGCAGCTGTGCAAGCTGTCTATAGGGGCAGCAGTGTGAGCCGTCTACAGGGGCAGCAGCTGTATATAGGGTTAGCAGTGGGAGCTGTCTATAGGAATGCAGTATTGTTATTAGGAGTATAATATACATATAGGTGTCAGACTTACCAGGGTTTGCTCATATTTCAGAGCTCGTTGCTCCATCCCGTCCCCAGACATTTCCATAACCGCAGCACGTCTCTCCCTGTCCTGGTGGGACTGTCTCTCTCTCTCCCTGTCCTGGTGGGACTGTCTCTCTCTCTCTCTCTCTCTCTCTCTCCTGCGCTGCTGTTACTCTCAGGCTGTTTCTCATTCTGTGCAGGTCTCTCCCCTCCCTCTCTCCTCCTTCTGTCACTCCCCTCTGCTCTGCCCTTATTTCTCCCCCACTGACCCTCCCCTCCTTTCTACAGTATCTCCTGACCCCTGACTGCAGATTATCAGGGACAGGATGAGACAGTCCTGGATTTATATGTAATGTAGGGTGACATCTGGCTGCAGATTATCAGGGACAGGATGAGACAGTCCTGGATATATATGTAATGTAGGGTGACATCTGGCTGCAGATTATCAGGGACAGGATTAGACAGTCCTGGATTTATATGTAATGTAGGGTGACACCTGGCTGCAGATTATCAGGGACAGGATGAGACAGTCCTGGATTTATATGTATGTAGGGTGACATCTGGCTGCAGATTATCAGGGACAGGATGAGACAGTCCTGGATTTATATGTAATGTAGGGTATTTTTTTAGTATAATTTTTTTTTGAATTACAAACAATACAAAAGAAACAAACTTAATTAAAATATGCAATTTATTATTTTTATTATTTATTTACACTATATACATAAAACATTTACCGGTACATACTTATATCAGCACACCCGCCCATCTTCTCTTCCCTAGGGCATGGGTGTGCACAAACTGGGGGGGCATTGCCTCTTACCTGCTCTCCAGCTTCTCCTGACGCGCTTCGCCATGACAACGCGGCGTCAAATGACGGCGCAATTTCAAATGGTAACGCAACGTCACAGGTGAACGCGACATTAGCGAGAGATTCCGGAGAGCAGGAGGGGGCTCAAGCAGGGAGAGCGCTGCTCAAAGTTTGCCCACCCCTGCTTTATACCTCAATGCTGTTTAGATCCAATTTTAAGACACAAATTCTACTTAATTCTACCCAGTACCGGTTTTTATCCTGGGAACAGGAGTAATTTCTGAAACAGTCATTTTACAATTATTTAAGAATTTGTAGGTAATCTTCATATGTTCTGACACGTATGCGCCTCTCACAATAATTCTTCTAACATTCTTGTCATCTAGTCACTTTGCAGGAAAAACACCTACATCCTAAAAAAAAAAATATTATATATCAGATATGATCATCTCTGTTAAGAAAATTCTGCAAATGAAAAAACGAGTGAAAAAAAGAATCCAGGATTCGCCTTTCCCAAACCTCCTCTTTCTCTGAGCAAATACGTGATGTCTCTTCAACACATTTAAAACGCGTGCGCCAGAGCAATTGTAAAATAAAGGCGGTATAATGTAATAGTAACTTCCTCAGGAGGAGGAAATACAAAACTTAGACAAAAATTAGTATATTTAAAAAAACGTAATTCTTAACTTTTTCATTGAAAGAGAACTTTCTCTTCTTCACCGTTCTAACTTTACTTTACAGATGTGTAATTTCTCCTTCCAGTTGTGAACGCCGGAATTCTCTGTTCCCAAATAAATTCCTAAAACTTTCACAGAGGCTCTACCTATCTGAATATCCTCAGGTAGACTGAAAGGGGTTTCCTCTTGCCCCAACCAACAAGCTGCAGACTTATCTTGAGTCACTAGGGAGTTAGGCCGTGATTATACAAAAAAAAAACGCACGCGGCGACGCCCAGAGCGATGCCACGCAGCGCCAAAACAAAGAGTGTACATCCCTGCAAAGTGCATATACCTACGGCGACGGCCGCGCCGTTTGCTACTGCAATGCGCCAGACAGTTGTAAGAGTTTTCCAAATTTGTTTTCAGGTTGCGGTGGCCACGTCACGTGACACAGCCGTCCAATCAAAGAACAGATGTCAGCCTTGTGCACGTCGCAAATGTGACATCACAGATACGCGCGCATTGCAGCCTTAGAAACATTTCAATACTTATTTCTTTCCAGGCTTTTGCTTTGAAAGGACTTTTTTGAAGCCACATACATACAAGCCTGGCACTTAACACGCCCTTTGTGTTGGGAACTCTCACAGGGTAATGCTTGGATGAGACTATTCTGCTCCAGGTATCTTTAAAAAGGGGTCTGCGGAGAAGACTCAGCGGGCAGCTTTGTCTAACGCCCGATCGTATGGGAAAAGATTCCCTTTACCCAGCCATTAATGACCGGTCTTTCATAAGCTCCTTCGTACAGCAGAGCCAGTTTCTCAGCAAAATTATCTGAGAAAACATATCTATCCAGAGTTTAAAAAAAGATAGACATGATCGCCCCCTATCGAAGGCTTTGGCCTGGTCCAGATTTCACAGGTACCCTGATAGACCTCCATTCCTGATTGCTAATAATGCAATTTACATTAGTGAGCTATGTTTCTTCCCTTAACGGCACAGGATTGGGAACTCGCTATCACCTTCTCAGTGATGTTACTCATTTGATTTAGAAGGACCATCACCAAGATTTTATCATCGTTACTTAGAAAGGCTATTAGTCGCCAACTTTTTAAAAATCTTTTAGGTCCCTTTTCTTAGGATTCCCGCTGAGAGTGAGAGAGACGTATCCGTCCCAGAGAGGAATTATAAACTTCTAACAATATTTCAGCTAAAATCTCACAGAAAACTTTATCCAATTCAGCAGTGATTCCATCTGCCCCGGGGGTTTTATTACCGGAGAGGGTCTTAATTGCATTAGTCACTTCTCTGGCTGGGATTAATCCTTTCAAGTCATCCTGAGAAACTGATGGGATATTGATAGAATCCACATAACTGCCAATTTCTACAGGATCAATGGGCTTTTTGCTAAAAAGAAATAAATAAAACTCTATATTATTCTGTGACTACATTTAACATCACATCTTTACCAGTGATACAAAGACCATGTGCATCTCTTAGGCCACTTTTAACTTTCTTTTTATTTCTGGTTTTACAAGTTTCATAGGGATCTGAGGAATAGATCCCACAGCCACCAAAACCCTTCTCGTTTGTTAATGAGGATAATCGTTCATATTGTTATAACATCATATTTTCTTTAGCACGTTTATTTTTATTTCAAACGTTTTTATTGTTTTTTGTGGCATCACATCAAGACTTTGAAACAGGAAGAACAATGCACATAGATTACATCCGAACTATAGAACTATCTTTTTTGATATTTAAATATATATTTTGGACATAAGGTCTTAAGATATTTCAATAAAGCCAACATAAACTCCGCCTTAACTTTAGAACATTTAAATACTTCTGGGCCTCCAATCGGGAGGCAGCTACCTTCAAAGTTTTTGAGTGCTTTATTACTTGAAAGGGGTGAAAAAGAATAGAGGAAGAGAGAGGGTCTTAGCACGTTTATAATGCTCAGAATTCAGAGGACCAAATACCTCTTATTCCTTGTCTTGTTCGCTAGATCTGAGGTTTCCTTTAAAAATCTTTTTTAGTGACCCCCCATCAATGCACTATATTGGGGTACAGGCTTTGCGGGGAGATACAGTCCTTGAAGAAGTGAAGGAAACCTTCTCCTACAGTCTCCTCCTGTAAAATCGAAGAGTTCCGCTTCCAAACACTGCGACCTAGATTCACAGAGGAGTCTAAGTGTAGGGTTATCTGTAGAAGATCATGATCAGAATATTCTACTGGTGATTCTCGGCAGCTGGCAGTATTTACATTGTTCCTAACATATAACCTGTCTATTCTGGTTTTTCTCTCCCCACATACAGTACATATGTGTATCCTGGAGCATTTGGGTTATGAATTCTATAAACATCACTTAAAATCAGCCTGTTTACACATATACTGTAGTTTAGGAACATGACGTCATATTCTAATACACCACTACCACTACCGGCTGCCTTGGTCTCAATTTGAAGTCACCCCCTTGAATGAGACATTTGGAGGTAAACAAAAAACTAAAGCAAACAGATCTCTTCTTTGCTTTTTGTGTGTAGAAGCCATACAGTACACATTAATGAATCTGAACCTGTGTTTAACATTATGGAAAGAGACATCTAGAATAAGACATCGGCCTGGGCTCAGGTCAATCGCCTTGTCACACTGGCAGTCAAATCCCTTAAATAGAAACCCCGCCCCATCACACAGGTCTGGGCCGTAGGACCAAAACGATGCACCACTTCACCATTCCGCAGAAACTGCCGAACTTTCCCTAAGGCCTCGGTCCCGCTGCGCTCGTTGGCGCGGGCGGCCATGTCGCGAGTTCCCCACCAGCAGGGGAATCCTCGCGAGCCGGTCCCGGTCCCCCCTGGCGGCAAGCTGACTACACACTGTGGCGCATCAGCCGCTAGGAGACACAAGAGAATGGTGTTTCCTAGCGTTGACGCGTCACGTGGTGTGGCTGTGAGCCAATGGGGAGGGGAGGCTGCGGGAGGAGGAGAGGCTTCGGGGAGCGGGGAGGAGTGTGGAGTGAAAGCAGGTGAGTGCCTGTCTGTGTGTGTGTCTGAGTGCGTGCGTGCCTGTGTGTGTGTGTATGTGTGTGCGTGAGTGCCTGCCTCCGTCTGTGTGTGTGTGTATGAGTGCGTGAGTGCCTGCCTGTGTGTGTGTGTGTGTGTGTATGTATGAGTGCCTGCGTGTGTGTGTTTAAACTTACCCTCAGCAGCTCCAGCCCGAGTCCGTGGAGGGAGGGAGGGGGGGGGGGGAAGAGTAGCGGGTCCCTCCGCTCAAGCCACGCCCCCCCTCCCTGTCAAACCTCCCACTCCCACCCACCTCCCGCTCCGGCTCCCGCTCCCTACAGACCGCATATCGCGGTCTGTGTATGTCAGCGCACCGCCTGTCTGCAGTGCGGGTGCGCTGACTCTGGGAGCGGGGCCTTAGCCTAAGGGACGAGCGTTTGGTTTCTGGAATAGATTGTCAAAGTCAAGGTCCTTAAAAGCACTATATGCCAACGATCTCCTTTCCCCGGTTTTATTTAATTGACATTTAAAGACCCTACTCTTAGAGGGATTTGAGAAGTTGTTGTTGACCTCCACATGTCTTCGATTTATGCTTCTTCTTGTCCCTTGCAGCCTCTTCTCCACGTCCTGTGAATCTACAATTTCTTTGCTTTTGGGGATCTACCTTTGGGGTGGCTGTTATACCTATAACAGTTGATCCCCCAGAGTTGTTTCACCTCCCTCCTGCTGATGCTAGAAGATGAAGCCTCGTTGTTTCTGCATCTGGGGTGTCATTGTTACTCCGCTCCTCTGTTTCCCGTTTTTCTCTTCTTCATCCTACCAGCCCAGGGCTTTTATAGTGCCTGAAACATGTTTCGAATAACTGCATTAATGTTTATTTTTTTAAATTCTTGGACAAGGTCAGCTGCACGATGTTCACTCTTATTTGCAGTTACGGCAGTTTTCATCTTACCGGACTCCTGAAACTCCCATGTGGATTCCCCTGCTTCTTCACCATCAGCCATTTCTAGATGTTCTGGAGCAGGGAGAGCCTTCTGGCTTGGTTCCATTGTGCTTTCAGAAGGCGGTTCCATCTCATGCCGCTCACGATGTATTGGCCCCTCTTGGGAGTTTTTGTTTTCTGGAGTCGGGGAGGGGATTAACTCTTGGGTCCTCTCTTTCTACTGTAATCAGATCACTGATTTCCATTAAAACTTCCTCAATTGGATGCAAGCCCATGGAGTCCTTCCTTTCTGTAGCTGGTGTGTGAAATTCGGAGTGCAGACCTGTATCCACTTCTGCTGTAGAATGCGGCAGAATATACTCTTGCGCTTGGGGACAGATGTTGGATGAATGTCCACTTTGTGAGCACAAGTTACACAGAATGTTGTTCTTGCATTCATTTCTATGGTGACCCAAATCTTTGCAGAGGCTGCATCTGATATTGCTAAATCCTGATGAAGTGCACTTAAAAAAGCATTTGGGGTGTCCACGGTAAAAACACCTCCCTCTTTTGTTTCCTATGTATAGGATGTTTGGTAAGTGTGTCACAGTGTTGTCTGCACATGCAAGTATCACTTCAAATTGGTATCCTCCATACCAGTTGTAACCCATATTCTCTCCCCCCCCCCCCCCCCCCACTCTCTCTGGGAGATCTTGCTGCTACATGGAGTTTGGTGCATTCCTGCTGGCTCACAGTAGATCTGAGTCTCCCGCATGGTGGTAGGGGATGTCAGAACAGGCTTCTGGGGTGTAAACTGATTCGTACTCACGGTGACAGCACCTCCTTCTCTTGCAGTCCCCAGGGATGAGGGGAGAAATCTCTGCAGGAGAGTTTCTTTGCACTTCTCCCTGATAGATTGCAGTCTCAGGCGGAAGGTATAGTGAAACAGGAACATTTTATTGTACACTGCAGGCTTCACACAGCATACAAAGCAACCATCAGCAGAGCTGAGGGCCTTCACCCTCAGGATGTCACTGGACCTGCACTCCCAGCCTAGGGCACCAGAAGCAGTCCTAGCTCTTCTCTTACTCCCTGGTGGAGTAAGAGGAATAGTCTCCCACCGCTCCCCTAAGGGAAGGCCCACAGATTGGCAGAGCCCTGCACAACTGGTTTGGGTAGACTGGCCTCTCTCAAAGGTAGAGGCAACTGATTAACTTTAGGAAGTGCAGCCCCTTAAGTACAGAGAAAGCAGGAAGCAAGCCTGAGTCCCTGATTGGACACAAGGCCTGGTTGCACCGCCTCCTCTGTGACTCACTGAAGCTGCATATGAGTGGGGAAAACCCATAATTACTACTGGCAGGCCTGCTCTTATCAGGTCTTATTGCCAGGAGGAGGGCAGACTGGTAGCCCAAAACCAGCCAGGGCTACACAGTATTCACCATTGTACCGTTTCTTTGGTCCTTTGAGGATGTCACACTGGCGCTTCAGCCAGTACTCAATGTCAGCCAGTGGGATAGATTCGTGATCAAAAATGATATTCACCATCACAGTCTCAGGCTTAGATATCGCTGTGGCCTCAAAACACTTCCACTCAGAGCTGCTACTCACTGCTTTGTATCTCGCCCAGAAAGTCTCTAGGTGGGTGGAGGTTTTAAAACTGGTATCATAGTATGGTGAATAAGGGCCACGCAGGAGGGCGTAAACATCCTCTGGGTCAAAGCGCAAGGATTTCTTTACGAGCGTTTGCCCCACATAATCCAAACCTGGATCTTCCTCTCTTGGTCCTAGAAATGTCAGTCTCGCCACATTCCTTCTTCTTAAAGGGTTTCTTATGGGAATAGGTGGAAAGAATCTCAAACCTTTCAGTGATTTCCATGTGTTTTGCTGAGAATCGGAGGGTTTTGCTGGTTCTGTATTTTCCTGGCAGTCTGAGCCCCCAGCAGCGGGAACTTGATCCAGACTATCAGTGCTGATTGCAGGCACCAGGTACAGCTGATTTTACTCTCTCAATGAGATTTCCCCTCTCTGGCAATCTGATTCCCCTGCAGCCTCTGTGTGTCTCCCCCTGCAGCCTCTGTATGTCTCCCCCTGCAGCCTCTGTATGTCTCCCCCTGCAGCCTCTGTGTCTCCCCCTGCAGCCTCTGTGTGTCTTCCAGCAGCCTCTGCGTGTCTCCCCCTACAGCCTCTGCGTGTGTCTCCCTGCAGCCTCTGTATGTGTCTCCCTGCAGCCTCTGTGTGTGTCTCCCTGCAGCCTGTGTGTCTCCCTGCAGCCCGTGTGTCTCCCTGCAGCCTGTGTGTGTCTCCCTGCAGCCTCTGTGTGTCTCCCAGCAGCCTCTGCGTGTCTCCCCCTGCAGCCTCTGCGTGTCTCCCCCTGCAGCCTCTGTGTGTCTCCCTGCAGCCTCTGTGTGTCTCCCTGCAGCCTCTGCGTGTCTCCCTGCAGCCTCTGCGTGTCTCCCCCTGCAGCCTCTGTGTCTCCCCCTGCAGCTTCTGTGTGTCTCCCAGCAGCCTCTGCGTGTCTCCCCCTGCAGCCTCTGCGTGTCTCCCTGCAGCCTCTGTGTGTCTCCCTGCAGCCTCTGCGTGTCCCCCTGCAGCCTCTGCGTGTCTCCCCCTGCAGCCTCTGCGTGTCTCCCCCTGCAGCCTCTGCGTGTCTCCCCCTGCAGCCTCTGCGTGTCTCCCCCTGCAGCCTCTGCGTGTCTCCCCCTGCAGCCTCTGTGTGTGTCTCCCTGCAGCCTCTGTATGTGTCTCCCTGCAGCCTCTGTGTGTGTCTCCCTGCAGCCTGTGTGTCTCCCTGCAGCCTGTGTGTCTCCCTGCAGCCTGTGTGTCGTCCTGCAGCCTGTGTGTCTCCCTGCAGCCTGTGTGTCTCCCTGCAGCCTCTGTGTGTGTCTCCCTGCAGCCTCTGTGTGTTTCTCCCTGCAGCCTCTGTGTGTGTCTCCCTGCAGCCTCTGTGTGTGTCTCCCTGCAGCCTCTGTGTGTCTCCCTGCAGCCTCTGTGTGTATCTCCCTGCAGCCTCTGTGTGTGTCTCCCTGCAGCCTCCGTGTGTCTCCCTGCAGCCTCTGCGTGTCTCACTGCAGCCTCTGCGTGTTTCCCTGCAGCCTCTGCGTGTGTCTCCCTGCAGCCTCTGTGTGTCGCCCTGCAGCCTGTGTGTCTCCCTGCAGCCTCTGTGTGTGTCTCCCTGCAGCCTCTGTGTGTGTCTCCCTGCAGCCTCTGTGTGTGTCTCCCTGCAGCCTCTGTGTGTCTCCCTGTAGCCTCTGCGTGTCTCCCTGTAGCCTCTGCGTGTCTCCCTGCAGCCTCTGCGTGTCTCCTTGCAGCCTCTACGTGTCTCCCTGCAGCCTCTGCGTGTCTCCCTGTAGCCTCTGCGTGTCTCCCTGCAGCCTCTGCATGTGTCTCCCTGCAGCCTCTGAGCGTCTCCTTGCAGCCTCTGCGTGTCTCCCTTCAGCCTCTGCGCGTCTCCCTGCAGCACGTGTCTCCCTGCAGCCTCTGTGCGTCTCCCTGCAGCCCCTGTGTGTCTCCCTGCAGCCTCTGTGTCTCCTTGCAGCCTCTGCGTGTCTCCCTTCAGCCTCTGCGCATCTCCCTGCAGCACGTGTCTCCCTGCAGCCTCTGCGTGTCTCCCTGCAGCCCCTGTGTGTCTCCCTGCAGCCTCTGTGTCTCCTTGCAACCCCTGTGTGTCTCCCTGCAGCCTCTGTGTCTCCCTGCAGCCTCCGTGTGTCTCCCTGCAGCTGGAAGTTATTCCAGGTAAGGCCGTGCTTATAGTGCCGGCGACGCGACGTCGCCCGAAAACAAATACATTGCCGCCGCCACGTGCGCTTATAGTGCACACGACGGCGACAAGCGACGTCGCCGTCGCGAAAACATGAAGCTGGTAAAATTTGATTTTTCAAGGGCCGTCGCGTCACGTCAGAAGAAAGTATCTGAGTGAGAAGAAAGTTTCCCAGGGTTTCTTTCCATTGTTTCTTCCTCCGCTGCTGTTTGCAATGTACCTGTGTTTGCCTCCTGACTGACTCCTGCTGCAGTCCCCTCATGTGGGAGGCTATCAGCCTCAGTTTCCATGTGCTGAGGACTCTCAGCCTCTCTTCCCTTGGCACATTCAGCCTCTGCATTGTGTTTGGGCGCTTTGCTATAAGGCTTGTTTGCTCGCGCCTGCACTCTCTCTTGCTGCGTGTCTGCTCTCTCTTGCTGTGTGTCTGCTCTCTTTTGCTGTGTGTCTGCTCTCTCTTGCTGTGTGTCTGCTCTCTCTTGCTGTGTGTCTGCTCTCTGTTGCTGTGTGTCTGCTCTCTCTTGCTGTGTGTCTGCTCTCTCTTGCTGTGTGTCTGCTCTCTCTTGCTGCGTGTCTGCTCTCTCTTGCTGTGCATCTGCTCTCTTACTATGCACCTGCTCTCTCTTACTACGCGCCTGCTCTCTTACTACACACCTGCTCTCTCTTGCTGCGCAGTAGTGGTGTGAAGATGGTCAGCGCAAACCTCATGGGCCTCACGAATTTGATAGATCCGGATGAAGTATCAAGGAAAGGATAAATAAGAATAAAACACGATCTTAGTGTATCATATCCACATGTGGGGGACAGGAGGGAAAGGAGGGGGGGGTGGGAAGGGGGAGATGTGGGGTGGGTGAGGGGGGAGTGAACGATGGAAGGATTGATGGTGGGTTCCCACTAACTAATCACAGAATACATAGAGTATATGGATCCAGTGACTCACACAGGCTTGTGTGGTGTCTCTCCCTCAACGCTGATTGGAGTGGGTTAATACAGACTCATATACTGGAGTCTCAATATACATAAAACTCACACGGCCTGATGTGAGTCCTTGCCCTCAGAGGGTGGTGTCCTGTATGGATGGTGTCTTGTTGTTTCAGCAGAGTTGTCCCCCGATGGGTGTGGTGTGTGAGTGTCTCCTCTCCCCGTATCCCAAATGACCAAAAGAAGAATGTGTGCAAACCAAAATAAAGTGAATGTCTTTAATGGGTTAACAGTGAAGACATGAGCATACACTATGCATACATGTTGTGGTACTTAAAAGGTATAAAACAATATATAACACAATGACACAATGAACTAGACAGTAGATGATGCACTGAAGCAAACACAAAAAATAGACACTCACACTATGGCAAAAATACTTGCCCAGCATCAACCGCTCGAAACATTCCTGCACGATCTCCTCCTCCGTTCTTGCACTCACTGGCGCGTCCGGCAGCGGAACCGGAAAGGGGGATCAGTACCGGATGTCCTGCAGTGTGCTGGGTCCCTCTGTCAATGAGCTCCGGCAGGGAACAACGCGTTTCGCAATAAGCTTCGTCAGGTTCCTCTCTCTTGCTGCGCGCCTGCTCTCTTTCCGTTTGCAAAAAATCATCAGTGTCAGTAACATCCAGGCCACGGCCCCTGGGTTTCCCAGGTTCACCTGCCCTAGCACCACCACCCCCTCCCGGGTCTGAGGCCACGCTGAGCCCCTAGTGGGAGCTCAAACAGACATAGCCTCTCTCTGCAAGGGTGACCTGACTGCAGAGAATCAGGGACTGGCTCAGACAGTCCTGGGTTTATCCCTAAGGTATGGTGATTTCCTGACTACCAATTGTTATTTAAATACTTGTAACAGAAAATGTAATATAATTATATACATTAATAACAAGCAAACAAGTGACCAAACCAGACGGATGCAACTCAATTCCAAAATCTTAAATGGACAGGTTTTCAGTGAATTATTGTATATTTACACCGAGCATGCAGATGTGAAAGATCATTACACAGATTGTCACTGAGCCGCGGGGAGTAATCAACAAGATGGCCGCTTAAACATGGAGCTGTGTTACTGAAACAAAACAATAGATTTCAAGCAAAAAAACTACTCTGAGACAATAAATACAAGCTGCCCTAAGAGATCTTACCCTCTGGATGCCAGTAAAATAGAGCCCGCAGGAATTGGCACAGATTGTTTTAAGGGAAATTTTGAGGAGAAAGAAAAATTGATCTTCTCCAGGGATATGGCGTCCTCGCCAATCATCGCCAACATCGCCAATCCCCGCCAACATCACCAACATTGCCAATCCTCACCAACATCGCCAATCCTCGCCAACATCGCCAATCCTCACCAACATCGCCAATCCTCACCAACATTGCCAATCCCCGCCAACATCGCCAATCCCCGCCAACATCGCCAATCCTCGCCAACATCGCCAATCCCCGCCAACATCGCCAATCCCCGCCAACATCGCCAATCCTCACCAACATCGCCAATCCTCACCAACATCGCCAATCCTCGCCAACATCGCCAATCCTCGCCAACATCGCCAATCCCCGCCAACATCGCCAATCCCCGCCAACATCGCCAATCCTCGCCAACATCGCTAATCCTCACCAACATCGCCAATCCCCGCCAACATCGCCAATCCCCGCCAACATCGCCAATCCCCGCCAACATCGCCAATCCCCGCCAACATCGCCAATCCTCACCAACATCGCCAATCCTCGCCAACATCGCCAATCCCCGCCAACATCGCCAATCCCCGCCAACATCGCCAATCCTCACCAACATCGCCAATCCTCACCAACATCGCCAATCCTCACCAACATCGCCAATCCTCGCCAACATCGCCAATCCCCGCCAACATCGCCAATCCCCGCCAACATCGCCAATCCTCGCTAACATCGCTAATCCTCACCAACATCGCCAATCCCCGCCAACATCGCCAATCCCCGCCAACATCGCCAATCCCCGCCAACATCGCCAATCCCCGCCAACATCGCCAATCCTCACCAACATCGCCAATCCTCACCAACATCGCCAATCCTCGCCAACATCGCCAATCCTCACCAACATCTCCAATCCCCGCCAACATTGCCTATCCCCGCCAACATCGCCAATCCTCACCAACATCTCCAATCCCCGCCAACATCGCCTATCCCCGCCAACATCGCCAATCCTCACCAACATCGCCAATCCTCGCCAATCCTCGCCAATCTTCACCAACATCGCCAATCCTCACCGACATCCCCAACATCGCCAATCCCCGCCAACATTGCCAATCCTCACCAACATCGCCAATCCTCGCCAACATCGCCAATCCCCGCCAACATCGCCAATCCCCCCAACATCGCCAATCCTCACCAACATCTCCAATCCCCGCCAACATTGCCTATCCCCGCCAACATCGCCAATCCTCACCAACATCTCCAATCCCCGCCAACATCGCCTATCCCCGCCAACATTGCCAATCCTCACCAACATCGCCAATCCTCGCCAATCCTCGCCAATCTTCACCAACATCGCCAATCCTCACCGACATCCCCAACATCGCCAATCCCCGCCAACATTGCCAATCCTCACCAACATCGCCAATCCCCGCCAACATCGCCAATCCTCGCCAACATCGCCAATCCCCGCCAACATCGCCAATCCCCGCCAACATCGCCAATCCTCACCAACATCGCCAATCCTCGCCAACATCGCCAATCTTCACCAACATTGCCAATCCTCGCCGACATCCCCAACATCGCCAATCCTCACCAACATCGCCAATCCCCGCCAACATCGCCAATCCCCGCCAACATCGCCAATCCCCGCCAACATCGCCAATCCTCCATCAGACGAAGAAGAGGAAGACGAGTCTGCGGAATCCTCTTGTGAATTTGCCACAAAAGATGATCTAAAGCAACTATAGTTGAAGAATGTATATATTGAAGAAAGACATACACCATAAAAGAAAAGATATACGAAATTAAAAAGTATGTCTCTCAATTGGGCAACAGAGTCGCAAAGCTGGAGGAAGAGAAGGAAACCTGGTCCAATGTACAAGAGCAGCTACATCACCCAGCACAGGAGCAACAGATGCAAATTCAAGGCCTTAAAGCAGCAAAACCAGCAGTACTGCACAGTAATTATTATTATTATTATTATTATTATTACAGAATTGAAGTAGGGTGTCTCTCTCCGGAGCCAAACTGTGTTAATTATAACACCCCGGGGCCCCCTGCTTCCAGGGATACTTCCGTAAGGGTGCCGGTATCTCTGCAGGCAGGGAGCTAGTGGGCCCAATGAAAAGGCGGCTTAAATGTCTCGCATCCTGTGGGCCAATAGGAAGCTGTGACGTCATCCCATGCGGCTTCCTATTGGCCCACGTGACCAGGACATTTAAACTCCACAGAGATCCCGGCGCCCCCTGCAGAGGTCTGTATCTGGAAGCGGGGGGTCCCCGGAGACCCCCTGCACAAAGATTGTTTGCATCCATTGTAAATAACACAACAGGCAAGGACATTACAGGGCTGAGGCCTACTGAGTCTGACCCGGTAAGAGACGTCAATGCCAAGGACAGGGGTGCGCAAACTGGGGGGCACTAGATTTTGTGGGGGGGGAGGGGGCGCGGCAGTTATAGAGGTCCCACGCTCTCCCCCCCAGACCTCTATAACACACTTGCCTTCTCTTCCAGCGACGCGGGTGACATAATGTTACCATGGCAACGTGACGTCACATGACCCCGTGCGTCATTTGACGCCGGGGATGAGGAGGGGGGGGAGGGGGACATGGAGAAAAGTTTGCGCACCCCTGGTCAAAGACAAAGTTAATATAATGAACAGCGCAAGAAAGACGAAAGAGAATGCATTAGGCCGCGTCCATGCTGCCTGCTAGCAATCGCGAGACGGAGTCACGTTACGCTCGCTTGCAGTAGGGGCAATTCCTGGCCTGAGCTGTTGCCCTCTTTGGGCGAACCAGTCACGTGACCCGGCCGTGGAGTCACAAATACAAAATCATTTGTCTCGGCAAGCGGCTCACCAGCCAGCGCTCGAGCGCGCACTATACACAATCACATTACCCCAATGTGATTCATCGCGCAGCGCTCTGTCTCACGCAAACAAGCAGCATGGACGCGGTCTTAGGTCTCGTCCAGAGTGACGCTGAGCGAGCACTCGCGCTGGCCGTGATGAAACACAATGCTGCAATTTGAATTTGCCGCTCGCTGGCGCATCTCGTGAGCGGTTCGCCCAATAAGGGCGAACCAGCTCCGTGACGTCATGACCACGCCCCCGACACACACCCCGTGCACGTACCTAGCTGTCCACAAATCTCCCGGCCGAGCAGAACGCGTGATGTCACCGCGCACGAGCGCCAGCGTTCTCGCTCCCTGCCTGGCAGCAGCCTTAGGCTGGGGCCATAGAGGGGGTAGCAGGGCTGAGGCGCGCTGACGCTGACGCTCGCCTGCTGAAATCTGCGCAATTTCATGCCCATGTAGGCGAGCCAGCGGGCGCGATCGGAGGTGGAGGGAGACTGAGGGAGGCGGGGCAGTGACGTCGCTGGGCCAATCGCCCACGACGCACCGACGTCAACGTCACGGCACCGACGTCACGGCGCCGTGATGTTGACGCAGCTCCGCGCTGATTGGATGTTTTCAGCCGACAGCGCTCTGAAAAACAGCTTGGCTGTCGGCTGAAAAATCCAGCGCCTCAGCACGCCTGCGGACGCTCGCGTGAGCCCCCTCTCAAGGCATCCTCATTGAGGATGCAGGGGCTCAGCGCGGAGCGTCCGCACGGCTCAGCGCGGCCTGTCCTTCTATGGACTCGGCCTTAGGCCGCACTTATAGTTAGGGCGACGCGACCGCATGATGTCAGCCATCAGGAGACAGGAGAGGGTGACCGGGGGGCGTGGCGGAGGCGTGACACTGAGCGGTTCGCCGTCATTGGCTGAACTGCTCACGGGCCGCTGACGTCACACGGCGATCGCTGAAGAAGTCAAAATCATTTGCCTACCAGCGATCGCGACCATGTGACGTCAGCCGTCGCCTCCGCTATGTGACGGACTGCATGTACGTGCTACAGCGCCACGCAACGTTGCCGTAGCTGCGCTTATAGTGCCGGCAACAGCGACGCAACGTCACAACAAATGCATTGCCGCCATCACATGCGCTTATAGTAAAGACGGTGCGACGGTTTGGTCGCGATCGCTGGAAGTCAGCTCAATTTGATTTTTCCAGCGACCGAAGCCCGACATCGCCGGTGCTATACGCACCCGACATCGCCGGTGCTATACGCGCAGCCTGACGTCGCCGGCGCTATACGCGCAGCCTGACGTCGCCGGCGCTATACGCGCAGCCTGACGTCGCTGGCGCTATACGCGCGGCCTGACGTCGCCGGCGCTATACGCGCAGCCTGACATCACCGGCGCTATACGCGCGGCCTGACGTCACCGGCGCTATACGCGCGGCCTGACGTCGCCGGCGCTATACGCGCAGCCTGACATCACCGGCGCTATACGCGCGGCCTGACGTCACCGGCGCTATACGCGCGGCCTGACGTCGCTGGCGCTATACGCGCGGCCTGACGTCGCCGGCGCTATACGCGCAGCCTGACATCACCGGCGCTATACGCGCGGCCTGACGTCACCGGCGCTATACGCGCGGCCTGACGTCACCGGCGCTATACGCGCAGCCTGACGTCGCCGGCGCTATACGCGCAGCCTGACGTCGCTGGCGCTATACGCGCGGCCTTAGGCGGAGAGGAGATCATTATTCCTCGATCTCTGCTACATTACATTGCAACAAAGTCGGGAAATAAAGGATGCAACAGAGCACCAACCAAAACATGCGGCTAATATAAAGGGGGGTTCCCTTAAATTAAATCGCTACCTATCTGGGAAAGACCAGCACCATTAACACAGGGGGTTGGGCGCCTGTGATACTGCGCCTGTGATACTGCGCCTGTAATACTGCGCCTGTGATACTGCGCCTGTGATACTGCGCCTGTAATACTGCGCCTGTGATACTGCGCCTGTGATAATCCTTATAAAAATAAAGTGCGCAACCCAAAAAACAGCTTAACCGTGTTAAAACAATGTCTAACAGTACCCATATAAATTAATCCTTATATATTATTAATGTGTATAACAAAATATGGTGCTACAGTATATAAGGAACTACCCTACTGCGGAAGTGATAAAAAACATGTAAACCATACAAAACCGTTGGTGTCGGCGTATGCAGCTATAGTTATAGAGCGGCTCTGCACTCCCACGAACTAAGAGATAAAAGACAAAAAAAAGCGCAAAACGCTCCTGTATTCGTATTTTCAGATTGCGTTTAGTTCTACCCACATAGTGTAGTCCGCAGGCACATGCCAGTAGGTACACTATATAATTTGAGTCACAAGTTATAAAGTCTTCTATAACAAATACCTCCTTTGTTTTTTTAGATAAGAAAGTCTTACGATTCAAATGCATATACTTGCATACAGAACATTTGGCACAATTAAAATTTCCCTTTGGTTTATTGTCCAACCAATTTTTAGTAGGAATTGGGCATGTCTGTTTTTTAAATTGGAGGCTTTCCTATAGATGAATCTAGGTCTCTTAACTAGATGATCACCCAAAACCGGGTCATTGCTCAAAATAGCCCAGTGTTTAGAGACCACTTTCTCAATTTTTTTGGTAGGCTGAGTTATAATTGGTCACAAATGCTACATCTACTTTCTTTGTTGTATCCCTAATACCAGATCCCCTTGCTTTTTGTATCAACAAATCATTACGGTCAATGAGCTGAACTTTTTCTAATTCCCTTTTTAGATGGTCAGAGTTATAGCCTCTTTCAATAAAGCAACCAAACAATAACTCCGCTTGTTTCATAAATGTGTCATTATTACTACAGTTTCTTTTTAGCCTCATGAACTGGCCCCCTGGGATGTTCTTAATCCAGGTATCTTTGTGATTACTAGTTGCCATTAGTAAATTATTTGTGTCAACTTCCTTAAAGAAAGTCTCTGTTAACACCCTTCCTTCTCTTGTAGATGTTAATTTAAGATCCAGATAATTGATAGAGCTTTCATCTGTTTGATGTGTAAACACCAGATTATATTCATTGTTATTAATAAAAGACACAAATTGGTTAACTGATTCAATGTCCCCATCCTCAGACAACCAGGACATCATCTATGTACCGTCGCCACATGATGATGTTACTGGTGAATGGGTTATTGGCCCAGATGAATTGACTCTCCCAGTGTATTGTATTGTATTGTATGTCTTTATTTATATAGCGCCATTAGTGTACATAGCGCTTCACAGTAGTAATACATGTGGTAATCAAATAAATAACAGATAATATAAATAACAGATCATGGGAATAAGTGTTTTAGACATAAAAGTAACATTTCGGAAGAGGAGTCCCTGCCCCGAGGAGCTTACAGTCTAATTGGTAGGTAGGGAGAACTTACAGAGACAGTAGGAGGGAGTTCTGGTAAGTGCGTCTGCAGGGGGCCAAGCTTTATGTATCGTGTTTAGAATATCCACAGTGCTATTCATATGCTTCTTTAAGCAAGTGTGTCTTAAGGTGGGTCTTAAAGGTGGATAGAGAGGGTGCTAGTCGGGTACTGAGGGGAAGGGAAATCCAGAGGTGTGGGGCAGTCAGTGAGAAAGGTTTAAAGCGGGAGAGGGCTTTAGATACAAAGGGGGTAGAAAGAAGACATCCTTGAGAAGAACGCAAGAGTCTGGATGTCCCACATACAGGTTTGCGAAACTAGGGGCAAAACGGGTACCCATAGCAGTTCCGCAAACCTGTATGTAGAAGTCGGTGAGGAACATAAAATAGTTATGTTTCAATATAAAGATAATAAACTTCAATATGAACTCCCTATTTAGGGGATGTAGTCGGTGGTCCTGTTTCATACAGGAATCAATAGTGTCTAGGCCTTTGGTGTGGGGGATATGGCTGTACAGGGCTTTAATATCACAAGTCAGCCATCTGTAGCTGCTCTTCCATTCAAAAGACTTGAATAGCTTAAGGACTGTAGTGGAATCCTTGATGTAAGATGGCAATTGAACTACATATGACTGCAGAAACAAGTCGACATACTGGGACACGTTTGCAGTCAAAGACTGAATCCCTGAAACAATAGGTCTTCCTGGGGGATTGACAATGCATTTGTGAATTTTAGGCAGATGGTAAAATATTGGTAACCTTGGGAAAACTGGATAAAGGAAAGAAAATTCGACATCGGTGATGACAGACTGATTAGTTGCCTCTTCTAAAAGTGTTTTTAACAGACCTTGGAATTCCAAAGTGGGGTCTTTATTCAGTTTTTTGTAGAAGGTGGTATCATGCAATAACCTATGGGCTTCTTTCTCATAGTCCCTACGGTTCTGCAACACCACCACCCCTCCCTTGTCTTATAATTAGATCTTTATTATCTCTGAGCATTTTTAAGGCTAGGTTCTCCTTCGCATTTAGATTCTGTCTAATCTTGCCTATGTCAAAGTTTTGTACCAAAGTACCAATTTCATTATTTACCACTGTGAAAAATGCATCTATGTGGTGTCCTTTTGATTGAGCTGGATAAAATTTGGACTGATTTTTAAAGGACGTATATCTTATACTAGGTATAGGGTTCTGAGTAATTGGGATAACTTGTGCATCTGGAATTGATCGTACAACAAGTGGAGCAGACTCCAATTCATTCTTTAGAAAATGCCTTTTCAATGTTAAGTTTCTTGTGAACTTGTGGAGATCCTTGAACAGTTGGAATGAATTTGGTCCACAAGTCCGTGAGAAGGTCAAGCCCCTACTTAGCACTCTGACTTGATCTTGCGTCAGAATGCTAGTAGAGAGATTGAAGATACCATTCTCTATTGGGGAGACCCTTCTTGATGACTCTCTTACACCTCTGACCACCAATCCTGATGACGACTGTGTGGTAACTTCGTGTAATGTTACACGTGAATGCGATTAATGTTCATTTATGATGTACGCAGAATACTTACCTCTTTATCACTAAATAATCTATTTTGATATACTTCAACTTTTGTGTTTTGCGCTTTTTTTGTCTTTTATCTCTTAGCCTGTGATACTGCGCCTTTAATACTGCACCTGTGATACTGCGCCTGTGATACTGCGCCTTTGATACTGCGCCTGTAATACTGCGCCTGTAATACTGCGCCTGTATCCACAGACATTGTTTCTAATGTTATGTTGTCATCTACTGGTTGTTTCGGGTATTAACTTCGAATAACCATTGCTCTGCCTTACCCTGCATAGCGCATATTGTTATTACCCTGCATAGTGCATATTGTTATTACCCTGCATAGCGCATATTGTTATTACCCTGCATAGTGCATATTGTTATTACCCTGCATAGCGCATATTGTTATTACCCTGCATAGTGCATGTTGTTATTACCCTGCATAGCGCATATTGTTATTACCCTGCATAGTGCATATTGTTATTACCCTGCATAGCGCATATTGTTATTACCCTGCATAGTGTATATTGTTATTACCCTGCATAGCGCATATTATTATTACCCTGCATAGCGCATATTGTTATTACCCTGCATAGTGCATATTGTTATTACCCTGCATAGTGCATATTGTTATTACCTGCTTAGCGCATATTGTTATTACCCTGCATAGTGCATATTGTTATTACCCTGCATAGTGCATATTGTTATTACCCTGCATAGCGCATATTGTTATTACCCTGCATAGCGCATATTGTTATTACCCTGCATAGTGCATATTGTTATTACCCTGCTTAGCGCATATTGTTATTACCCTGCATAGCGCATATTGTTATTACCCTGCATAGTGCATATTGTTATTACCCTGCATAGTGCATATTGTTATTACCCTGCATAGCGCATATTGTTATTACCCTGCATAGCGCATATTGTTATTACCCTGCATAGCGCATATTGTTATTACCCTGCATAGTGCATGTTGTTATTACCCTGCATATATTAGCCCAAGCACGCTGCCTAGGGGTCACGTTCGACTCCTCTCTCACATTCGCCCCTCACATTCAAAACATTTCTAAAACTTGTCGCTTTTTCCTCCGCAATATAACTAAGATACGCCCTTTCCTCTGTTGTTCGACTGCTAAAACTATGACTCAGGCCCTCATTCTCTCCCGTCTTGATTACTGTAACCTCCTGCTGTCCGGCCTTCCTGCCTCTCACCTGTCTCCCCTACAATCTATCCTAAATGCTGCTGCCAGAATCACTCTACTCTTTCCTAGATCTGTCTCAGCATCTCCCCTCATGAAATCCCTCTCCTGGCTTCCAATCAAATCCCGCATCTCACGCTCCATTCTTCTCCTCACTTTTAAAGCTTTACATTCTTCTGCCCCTCCTTACATCTCATCCCTAATTTCTCGTTATGCACCATCCAGACTCTTGCGTTCTTCTCAAGGATGTCTTCTTTCTACCCCCTTTGTATCTAAAGCCCTCTCCCGCCTTAAACCTTTTTCACTGACTGCCCCACACCTCTGGAATGCCCTTCCCCTCAGTACCCGACTAGCACCCTCTCTATCCACCTTTAAGACCCACCTTAAGACACACTTGCTTAAAGAAGCATATGAATAGCACTGTGGACATTCTGAACACATGATACATAAAGCTTGGCCCCCTGCAGACGCACTTACCAGAACTCCCTCCTACTGTCTCTGTACGTTCTCCCTACCTACCAATTAGACTGTAAGCTCCTCGGGGCAGGGACTCCTCTTCCGAAATTTTACTTTTATGTCTAAAGCACTTATTCCCATGATCTGTTATTTATATTATCTGTTATTTATTTGATTACCACATGTATTACTACTGTGAAGCGCTATGTACACTAATGGCGCTATATAAATAAAGACATACAATACAATATCCTGCATAGCGCATGTTGTTATTACCCTGCATAGTGCATATTGTTATTACCCTGCATAGTGCATATTGTTATTACCCTGCATAGCGCATGTTGTTATTACCCTGCATAGTGCATATTGTTATTACCCTGCATAGCGCATATTGTTATTACCCTGCATAGCGCATATTGTTATTACCCTGCATAGCGCATATTGTTATTACCCTGCATAGTGCATGTTGTTATTACCCTGCATAGCGCATATTATTATTACCCTGCATAGTGCATATTGTTATTACCCTGCATAGTGCATATTGTTATTACCCTGCATAGCGCATATTATTATTACCCTGCATAGCGCATATTATTATTACCCTGCATAGCGCATATTGTTATTACCCTGCATAGCGCATATTGTTATTACCCTGCATAGCGCATATTGTTATTACCCTGCATAGCGCATATTATTATTACCCTGCATAGCGCATATTGTTATTACCCTGCATAGCGCATATTGTTATTACCCTGCATAGCGCATATTGTTATTACCCTGCATAGTGCATATTATTATTACCCTGCATAGCGCATATTGTTATTACCCTGCATAGCGCATATTATTATTACCCTGCATAGTGCATATTATTATTACCCTGCATAGCGCATGTTGTTATTACCCTGCATAGCGCATATTGTTATTACCCTGCATAGTGCATATTATTATTACCCTGCATAGCGCATATTATTATTACCCTGCATAGTGCATATTATTATTACCCTGCATAGCGCATGTTGTTATTACCCTGCATAGCGCATATTGTTATTACCCTGCATAGTGCATATTATTATTACCCTGCATAGCGCATATTGTTATTACCCTGCATAGTGCATATTATTATTACCCTGCATAGCGCATATTGTTATTACCCTGCATAGTGCATATTATTATTACCCTGCATAGCGCATGTTGTTATTACCCTGCATAGCGCATATTATTATTACCCTGCACAGCGCATATTATTATTACCCTGCATAGTGCATATTGTTATTACCCTGCATAGTGCATATTGTTATTACCCTGCATAGTGCATATTGTTATTACCCTGCATAGTGCATATTATTATTACCCTGCATAGTGCATATTGTTATTACCCTGCATAGTGCATATTGTTATTACCCTGCATAGTGCATATTGTTATTACCCTGCATAGTGCATGTTATTATTACCCTGCATAGTGTCCCCATTACTGGAACGGCAGTACTGTAGCTAACAAGAGAAACCAAATTATTTCTCTGAATAAAAACAATAAAACAAATACAAAATATTCATCCTGAATTGCTACAAACTGTATTCTTTTTTGAAACAATATATCAGTATTGATCCTATATTGGTCTCTGCAATGTGGACTGCAAATACTAAATTGCCTTCAATTCTCTTAACACAGATTGGAGACAATGTTTCAAAGACACGACACTCCAGTCCTCAAGGGCCACGAACCAAGGATATCCCTGCTTCAGCATGGGTGGCTCAATCAGTGGCTTAGTCATTATGACTGAGCCACCTGTGCTGAAGCAGGGATATCCTTAAAACCTGACCTGTTGCTGGCCCTTGAGGACTGCAGTTGGCCGCCCCTGCTTTAGATGTATAAAAAAAATCTGAGAGATTCTTATTTCTCATTTTATAAGATGATTCATCCCACCATCATTGTAATCTTACAGCCAAACGCCAACCAACTGAGACACAAACGCGTTATTCTGAAGCCAGGGTCACGTGTGATGTGTGAATTGCCCCCGGTAGCATTAACTCAGCTCCCTTTCCAAATCACTCCAAGTCCTATAATATTTCCTTCACTTTATTGGAAAAGCAGCAATAAATACAGGCACTTGTGGATGGTGTGTTGTAGTGATTTATAGTTAGAAACAGGTAGAAAAAGATGGCCTTGCCATAGGAGAGTGACAGAGATGCGTGCTGTACTCACAGTCTGCAGGGTGGAAAAGGAAGTGAGGAGCAATGTGGGTAAAAGGAATAGTCTTGGGAAAGACTATCTGTGAACAAAACAGGGGGGAGGGCAGACTAGCCCATTCTGGTAAGGATCTCAGAGGCTGCAGTAGCAGCTCACTGATTACATGCCCAGAGGCAAGAAGTGCAACATTGTTACATAACACACAGGCACAGTGTGTGTGTGTGTGTGTGTGTGTGTGTGTGTGTGTGTGTGTGTGTGTGTGTGTGTGTGTGTGTGTGTGTGTGTGTGTGTGTGTGTGTGTGTGTGTGTGCAAACTCCATGCAGCTGAAATAAGAACTGACAGGCAGAAGCTGCAAAGGAAAGAGGGGAGTGAAACAGGGATGTGATTCTTGTTCCATGACACTCCCCGTCTGGTATCTGGAGATACCACTATATTCTAGGTGTATGTGGAACATATGTGCAATATAACAACATAACAATGCAAAGATGATGTCCACATAACGATGGGATACCGGCCGTCAAGTCCTTCTAGACCCCAGCTAGAAGTCCTTCGCCATCTCGGTAAGGGAAGTAGGCGGATGCACAGCTCTAGGTTAGCTTGATGCACCACAATGTCTTTGTGTAAAGGTCTCTTGCACTGTTTTCTTTCAACTTTGTGAGAGAAAAGTCCCTTTGACTCTGTAGTTTTCTCTACAGAGTGCATCACCTCGTGGATGTACCAATCGTGGTAGTTTGTCACCCTATCACCTGGCGTTTGGCGGAAGGAGATGGCCTTTGGCTCCTTGCAGAAGCGGATCAACGCCCCTGGAAGACCGGTTGTCAAGTCTGGTCCAGTGAGTAGTGCCCCGTTTGGAGAGGCTTCCTGGTGCTGAGCATTGGAGCTGAACGTTATCCAGATCTGGCTTGGTTTCTGACAGTGGTGAACACCAGATGATGGGAGGTGTCGGCATTTTTTACCTTCCTTCAGTGAAGGCGCTGGCTCTGCGTGTCCATTAAGGAATCTCTTCCGCGTGAAGACCACAATTTGATTCTTGGTCTCTGGCTCCCTTTGTGGGTTGCGGCGGAGCGAAGTGAGCCTAGAGATGGCAGGTTCTCTATTGTTCGGGAGGCGTCCCTTTGGTGAATGGAATGGTAGCGGAGTCACCCAACTGCCTGGTCCATCTTTGGAGAGCTCCTTGACTGTTAACCTCGGGAATCCTCTATCTTCCCTCGATGGTGTTTGCTTGTCGTCGTCCCTTGTTGTCTGGAACGCTGTGCACCGTAGGTCATTGGTGCATTCCTCTTGCACGAGAACATCTCCCCGTAGTTTGGTGAAACGCTTTTGTGTCTCTTTGTTAACTGCCATCAGGAGGTTATTTTCTCCCTCGACGTAACGAAGAACAGTCTCTTTTGCCCTAGTAAATCCCTTTATGAAATGTCTCTGTGACTGTCTCTTTTTAGACGTGTGAGAGGACAGTCTTTTTGACACTGTGGCTTCACCTGTAGGGCGCAATCTTTTGCGGCTGTGCCAGCCGTGACAGCTGGCTGCTTTGTCGCTTGATACTCTGTGGAGAGGAACAACTGTACATCTTAGCCATGCCATTGCTCGCGGGAGGAGAATCCGATTGTTTATTGTCTTTTGGACGATCCCTTTGTCGGTCACCTTTGGGAGGTTACTTTCTTCCTTCAGTGGAGTCGACTCGTCATCCTTGGTTGTCTGAACCACTAAGCATCCTAGGCCATTGTCACATCCCCCTGATGTGAGGATGTTTTTGTTGATCTCAGGGGTATGACCTTGTCTCTTCTCTTCACTTGGCCCTCCTATCACTTGGAGATGGCCAAGACATGGTTCAGAGAGGGATGTGTGTCCACATTCTGTTATCACAGTTCTGCGGGCGTCCACATAGTCTTGTCCGTGCCCTTTGTCAGTGCACGCGCTGCCCACTATCACCCATCCTAGGTCAAGTCTTTGGGCTTATGGTGCGTTGTGGGGTCCGTTATGCTGTTTACGGACTTTATGTACCCTCATGATGTCCCTACTGAGCAGCAGCAAGATCTTGGCGCCTTGTTCTACCGGCAGGATGTAGTTGGCTATTCCTCTGAGGTGCGGGTAATGGCTTGTCACGTCTGGTGTGGGAATCTCGGCCCTGTTTGTGGCCATGTGGTTGCACTCGATAAGTGTGGGGAGAGCTATCTTCACTCTGTTATCCACTGAACATATGACGTAACCGCTTGCTCTTCTCCCTGTTTACTCAGTTGACACTGCACAGGTTCTGAGGGTGTAGGGTGAGGCATTGTCTTGTAAGTTGAACAAGTTGAAGAACTCCGTCTTCGCCAATGATCTGTTGATTTGGTCGTCGAGGATTGCATACATCCGAACAGCCTTCTCAGGTTGTCCCTGGGGGTGCACTGCGACAAGGCATATTTTGGAGCAGGACATTTTGTTGCTTTCTTTTCCGCAAACCTCGGTGCGCTGAGATGTGACGGATGTTGGCTCTCCTTCTCCTTCCTCCCCGCCATGCTCCGCTACGGAGGATGGGTTGTTGAGTTGGTGGAGTGTCCGCGCCTCTGGATGTTACGTGCTTGTCACTTTTGCACACTGTACATTTGATATCTTCTTTACAGTCTCTGGCTAGGTGAGTCGTGGAACCGCAGCACATGAAGCAAACTCTGAATTCTCCAAGTAACCTCTTGCGTTCCTCTGGGGACTTCATCCTGAACCCAAAGCACTTGTTAAGTGGGTGTGGCTTCTTGTGTATGGGACATTCACTGTTTGGGTCCCTTGGTTCCTCGTCTCCGGCGACCGACTGATAGGGAGTAGTTTGGGTCGTGGGAGCACGTCCGTCCTGTGGACCGAGATGGGGTTTGGGTGTTACCGTATCTCGCCACTGGTCTCTCATTCCTCAGGCTGCTTGCACTGTGTGTGGTTTGCGTACCCAAGATGAAACTGGGATCGTTCCTTGTCCTTGCCGCTTGCGGATGAAGCTCAAGAAGAATGAGAATGGGGGGAAGGCGACTTGCTTCTCCCTTTTGTATTTGGAGCCTTGTGAAATCCATCTTTCTTGGAGGTTGTAGGGTAGCTTCTCCAGGATGGGTCTCACTCCACGAGCTGAGTCTAGGACGTTGAGACCTGTTAAGGAATGGTCTTTCCTTGCAACCTCCAGCTCTTGCAGCAGGTCTCCGAGCTCTCGTAGCTTCGAGTAGTCTCTAGTTGTGATCTTGGGAAAGCTGTCGATTCTTTTGAAGAGCGAATCCTCGACTGCTTCGGGGCTACCGTAGCACTCTTCTAGCCTTTCCCACACTAGGTCAAGGCCTACTTGGGGTGGTTCGCGTTTGCCGTCCGAAGCCGCCTCGCGTGCTCCCTGGATTCGTTTCCCAGCCATTTGGATAGCAGGTTGAGCTCTTCCCTTGCTGAGAAGCCCAAGCTGTTGATTGCGTCCTTGAACGTGAACTTCCACGTCCGGTAGTTCTCAGGGCGGTCGTCAAAGCTGATGAGTCCTGTTTGCACCAGGTCACGCCGGATCATGTACTTGGCTATGTCTGTCAGGCCTGAGGCATCGGCGTTTTGGTCCCGTGCTGAGGTAGTTGCTGGGAAGGTCCGTGCGGTCGCCTCTTCTTTGGCGTGGACGCGTGATGACTGCTGGTCGGTATGAGGGGCTGTGTTTTCCCGTGTGGGTGTACCTGGATTGCGAGCCTGTTGTAGTGCATCCGTGTGCGCGCTGACGTGTGGATCACTGTTGCGGCTGTGGCGGTCCCAGGCAGCACGTACCATTGAAGGAACAGCGTCTTCTCCTCGTGGACCTAGCAAGTCTTCGGTGTCTGCGGAGTCACTCCCTCCGTGTTGAGATGGCGTGCTGGTGTTTACGCTGAAGAGGTTCCTTACGTAGTTTTCAGTGCGTTGGATTGGATCCTCTGAGGCTATCCGTCTGTACGGTTGCTCCCCGCCGTCCCGTCTCGCAGCTGCTTCTAAGAATTCGGCTTGGGCTATGGCGGCAGTGGCGTCCTCTTCTTTGCTTAGAGCTTCTAGATCCGTGTCTTTCTACACGCAGCGGCGGCATTGGCGGCGGCAGCGGTGGCATTGGCGGCAGCGTCATTGGCAGCGGCGGCGTTCTGCTCCTCCTCTTCTATGTGCGCTCTTTCTACCCTTACGGCTGCCTCTCTCTGACCATATTCGGCCCTGGCACGTGCGGCCTCTGCGGCGGCTAACACCTTGGTAGCGTTTGTGCTTGTGCTGGACGCGTTGGATTGCGCTGATCTTGCTGACCTTGATGAGTGCCTGGATGTGCTTGAGCGCTGCGGTCTCCAGGAGGAGCTCTTTTCTCTCGCTTTGGGCGTCTGCGATGGCGGTTCGCACGCGGCTGTCATGTGTCAAGTCAATATTGTGCTGTAAGTCCCATTCTTGTAGGCTTTCGACGGTATTAGCCCTGGCCAAGTAAGTGACGTATGCCTCTGACAGCCCTTGGTAGCATGAGTGGTCTATCTTTAATTGAGTTATCGCCTGCTCGAGCTGTTGTACAGAATTGCCAGCGGCGGCGACATTGCCAATACTAGTGACATTGCGTATTCCCAAGTGTGGTGGTGTTCCAGGCCAACTCTAATTTAGCGCGGTGCGCTTCAATGTCAGTCTCGTATTTTTCGCTGGCCTTTTGTGTCAGTGTGACTGTCCGTTTGGGCCTTGCGTCTGCCCGCGCCTGTTGCAGTTGCGCAGCGGTCTCTGTGTCTGAGTGATCACTCTCCTGCGTGATATCTGGTGAGGCTCTGAGTTCTGCCATGCTGTAGGTGTGTGTAGGCCTTTAGCCAGTGCGTGTGGCGTGCGGTCTTTTACCTGTGTCAGCGATGGGCGACTGTCTCAGATGATGCCGAGCGGTGTCCTGCAGCGTTCAGCGTTGGGGCAGCTGTACTCACAGGTGTCAGGTGGCTCCGACCCGTGTCCGGTGGCGTGGCCCTTGATGGCGCTAGCCGGGAGACGTGCGCAGGGGGTAGGTGAGATGGTAGCTCCTCACTGAGAAACTGTGCAGAGGGTGGACTCAAAAAGACAGAGAAGGCAATCAAGGCTCTGTGTGTTATGGACTATCTGTCTGCAAAGCTGCGTGTGCTGTGTAAGCTGCTTGTGTGTTTGCAAAGCTGCTGCCTTGTGTGCAAGGTTGTTTGCTGGCTGTGTGCAGGCTTTTGCTGTAGCAATGTGGAGCAGTATGCTTGTACAGTGGCGGTGAGAGACTGCTGTTTATTTTCTGTGTACACTGCTTGCTTGTTTTTTGCATAAAGGCTGTGGGTAGCAGCTCCTCTGTGTGTGTCCCCAAAGCACACGGTCCTTTTTCTACTATTCTGAAGCCAGGGTCACGTGTGATGTGTGAATTGCCCCAGATAGCATTAACTCAGCTCCCTTTCCAAATCACTCCAAGTCCTATAATATTTCCTTCACATTGGAAAAGCAGCAGTAAATACAGGCACTTGTGGATGGTGTGTTGTAGTGATTTGTAGTTAGAAACAGGTAGAAAAAGATGGCCTTGCCATAGGAGAGTGACAGAGATGCTTGCTGTACTCACTGTCTGCAGGGTGGAAAAGGAAGTGAGGAGCAATGTGGGTAAAAGGAATAGTCTTGGGACAGACTATCTGTGAACAAAACAGGGGGGAGGGCAGACTAGCCCATTCTGGTAAGGATCTCAGAGGCTGCAGTAGCAGCTCACTGATTACATGCCCAGAGGCAAGAAATGCAACATTGTAACATATCACACAGGCACAGTGTGTGTGTGCAAACTACATGCAGCTGAAATAAGAACTGACAGGCAGAAGCTGCAAAGGAAAGAGGGGGGTGAAACAGGTATGTGATTCTTGTTCCGTGACACGCGTAGTGAAATGATGTAGCTGTACATCATATATTCATAAATCAATTTTATACGGAGCAGTGGATAAGATGGGGTTTCTTTTGGGTTGGGGTGGATTTTTTCAAAGACATTTTGCAAAAAGAGCAATTGACAGGGTCCTTGGGAGTAGAAGCTGTTGAGATTTTGCTGTATGTATGTACTGTATATCTTTATTTATATAGCGCCATTAATGTACATAGCGCGTCACAGCAGTAATACACGTGACAATCATATAAACAACAAATAATACAAATAACACATGAAGGGAAGAAGTGCTTCAGACATAAAAGTAACATTTAGGAAAAGGAGTCCCTGCCCCAAAAAGCTTACAATCTAATTGGTCGGTAGGAAGACCATACAGAGACAGTAGGAGGGCGTTCTGGTAAGTGCGTCTGCAAGGGGCCAAGGTCGATGTATGAGGTGTAAAGTATCAGCCATGGAGCTACTCATATGCTTCGTTAAGCAGGTGTGTTTTAAGATGGGTCTTAAAGGTGGATAGAGAGGGTGATAGTTAGATATTTAAGGGGGTGGGGGGCATTCCAGAGGTGCGGGGCTGTCAGTGATAAAGGTTTAAGGCGGGAGAGGGCTTTAGATACAAAGGGGTTAGAGAGAAGACATCCTTGAGCAGAACGCAAGAGTCGGGATGGTGCATAGCGAGAAATTAGGGCTGAGATGTAAGGAGGGGCAGAAGAGTGTAA